>NC_041386.1:491057544-491066719 GCF_002162155.2 Triticum dicoccoides
GCAAACCCTGGGCTCAGATGGGCCTAAGGCCCACCTAGTGGTGCGCCCCCCTCTCTCCCCCCCTTGGCCGCCCCCTAGATGGGATCTAGGGCTGGCCGCCACTCCTAGGGGTGGAAACCTAGGTGGGGGCGCAGCCCCTCCCCTCCCCCTATATATACTTGAGGTTTTGGGCAGCCCAACATACGATTCAATCTCCCTGTTGGCGCAGCCCTACCCCTCTTCCTCCTCGTCTCTCGTAGTGCTTGGCGAAGCCCTGCTGGAGTCTCGCGCTCCTCCACCACCACCACGCCGTTGTGCTACTGCTGGATGGAGTCTTCCCCAACCTCTCCTTCTCCCCTTGCTGGATCAAGGCGTAGGAGACGTCACCGGGCTGTATGTGTGTTGAACACGGAGGTGCCGTCCGTTCGGCACTAGGATCATCGGTGATTTGGATCACGACGAGTACGACTCCATCAACCCCGTTCACTTGAACGCTTCCGCTTAGCGATCTACAAGGGTATGTAGATGCACTCTCCTTCCCCTCGTTGCTAGATTACTCCATAGATTGATCTTGGTGATGCGTAGAAAATTTTGAATTTCTGCTACGTTCCCCAACAGTTTGATTTACAAGCAAAGAACATTTTGTGCTGCCTTGAAGACTTCAACAAAGGTGTCCTGGAGGACGACAACGACGGCGCGGCACGCCGCCTCCGCCGCCGTCGGAATAGTTTTTTTGGGGTTTAATATTATATCTCGAATTCTCAATCATGTGAATATAAATTTGTAGTGTGACTGAATGAAAGATATGGTTTGAACGAACTTGCATTTTTCTCTCTTAATGTATAGACTTATCAAACGATTTTCTTTTGAAAAAAAAGGTCAATGGTTTTTAAATATAAAACACTCATCGTAACAATAGCAGCATTTGAGAAGGACGGAGCCGGCACAACCAAGGGGAGACCACTGTCCAACGCAAAGAAGGAGCATCCAGGGAAACCAGTGTCGAAGTGGACAAAGGCAGGAGGCTTGGTGCGGTTATGGCAATCGACTGTCAAATGCCCATCCGATCGACAGATCAAGTAGAATGGGGGGTTGAGACATCTGGACTGGAAATGCCTTGGCTCATGGCAAGCGAAGCAAGTGAGCGAGTTGAGGGGTTTGGGGTTGGGATTTTGGCGGGGAGGAGGCGGGGGAGGAGGAGGTAGGATGCCATCCCCCAGCCCCGTCGAGGAAGAGCCAGGGCCAGAGGCCGTGGTGCGGCGAGACTTGAATTGCGATGAAGAGGGGCCCGAGAAGAAGCGGGGAGGAGGACGGAGGGGCCCGGCCCCCGCACCGGCGGGACGGGGGGCTGAGATTGTCGCGCCGGGGCCGCCGAACCCCGCGTCGGAGCAGGACGAGGGCCCGAAGAAGAAGAGCCACCGAGCCCGCCACCTCCCATGGATCGACCGCGGACGAGCCTGCCGCCCCAGATTCGGACGCCAGTGGTCCAAATCCAGCGGCCGCCCAAGCCTCGCGGTCGCAGGCCACCTGCTTCGCGCGTTGACCGCTCGGCTTCGAGCTTGGAGCGAAGAGCGGCTTCATACTCCAGACCCGCCCCAGGGCCAGGCGAATCCTCGCGTTGGCGCTTGCTACCCGACATGGCCTCACTCGACGAAGCCCTGGATTTGTCCATGGAGAGGATCTTCGCGAAGGAGAGGAGGAGAGGAGGAGGAGGGCTGGACCTGAGAAAGCGGCAGATGGGGGAGCGGTGTTTTTTGATGTCCGCGACGGAGGCCGGAAACCCTAGAAAGGGGGAGAGATCCCCTCCTCACCCATATATAGCTAGAGCGAGCCAGGCCTGCCTGGGCCGGACCCAACAAATGGGCCGAGGGGGAGGAGTGAGCAGTGGCCACAACCAGCTGCCTAGGGCCCACGGACAGGAAGGGGAAAAGCAGCACAACGAAGACAGGGGAGGGACAGAGGGAGGCCCAAGCGACTGCGGCCCAGGAAGCGCCAGGCCCGCCGCGCCACGGGGCCCACCAGCCACCGCGACCGCGGACTGATCTAGGGTTTGCAAGGCCGCCGCAGCCCCAACCCCCGGCGCGCCAGCCGAATCCCGCGCCAGCAGCGAGGGCACAGCCGACAGGACATGCGAGCACACCACGATGGCCGGCGATGCGACCACAGACGGCGAGGACCTCAGGACGCCACGAGTCGGGGAGGGGAGCGGAAACTTACCAGATTTGTGACAACGGCGACCAGCACACTGCCAACCGGAGGCGAGATCCGGCGACATCGCCCGTCGGCCCCTGTCCCCAGGGGCAAATTTCCAGAGGCGAGACGGAGACTTGGGGTCCGGCAGGGGGAGTGAGGAACCACGGGAGGGGACGTCTTCATCATCAGAAGAGCAGATCTCGTCACCAGCGAGAGACCAGAAGCGGGAACCACAAGGGGACCGCGGGGCAACCACCCGCGGGGAAGGGGAAGAGGGGAGCGGGAGAGGAAGAAGATCGGCCGGGGTGGTATCAGCCGGAGCCGGGGCGTCGGGGTCGGGGTCGGGGACGGGGAGGCAGGATGGGGGAGGGGAGGGGAGGGGAGCGCCATCCTGCCTTTGATAAGCGGACCCTCCATGATGTTCGGATTCCCACAAAGCTCCGACGGGTTTGCTTCCAAGTGAAATTCAGACATGCAAACTGATTCACACACATTTGAGGTACCCATTGGATGACACCTCGTTGAAGATGCGCTTATGCCTTTTCCTAAAAATAATAATATGTGGAGTAAATAAAAATAGATAGACTATTATATATGCCCGGTGGAGATGCGATGCACAATGCCAGATCTAGTCGCATATTGTTTGTCTTAATAAATATTATACGAAGACTTGAGAGAAGTTTTAATTCATAGTCAAGTTCATACTTTTCTTGATCCCGATCTGTGATCCGAGAGAGCTGACTTCTACAGTTAAGATTGTTTTCTTTTTTCAACACTCATGTTAAGATTGTCCAAATCCGAATAACTGAAAGGCATTAATGGACTAGACCAACAACTTGCTAATATATATAGGGAGCGACGAGATGTTCCTGAACTCCACAAAACAACCGAGCCGAACGGGCATGGAAGAAAAAAAACACGACCCCCACCTTTCCACGGTAATCCCTGCCGCCGACGCCCCATCCAGCGCCGCCACCAACCTCGCCTCATCCCGCGCGCCGCCGCCGGCCTTGGCCCACGACGTCCGCCGCCTGCAACCACCGCGCATCCGCCCCCGACAACCCTCTGCGCCCCCGCCCTCGGCAACCCCGCGCGCGCCCCCGCCCCACAACCCCGTGCGCCATATGCAACCATGGTCGTGGCTGTCATCGAGTAGGGAGAGCGCTGGTGGACAACGACGTCGTCAACCGTCCGTGGCTCCTTCCCCAGCGCCGCCACGGCTCAGGGCCCGCATCCTCTGCCCCTCCCTCATCCGCCTCCACCATCCGCAGGTCAATCCTGCTGCTCCTCCTGTTACGCCGCCACTACCCCAATGTCGCGTCGCTGCTGCTGTCTCCTCAAGGCGCCGCTAGCTACCGAATCAGTGATGCACCACACGCTCCTCCCGGCAGCGGCGCCACAAGCGCGCCAGGATCCCCACCTTCTCCAGCATCTTGCGCGCCTCCGCGTCCAACCTTTGACGCCGCCATGGTCTCCAACCACCCGCATCTCGCGCGCTGCCTCTTGCGACCTGGCACATCAGCGTGATGCGGATCCCTCCAACCTCCCGCATCTCAGCATCCACCCGCGCCTGCCGGCGGCGACCCCTAGCACAGCGCCTCGGATGACGCCGTCTCCCCATGCCCACCTCCACCAAACGGCCCCCTCTTGCCTCCCGCTACTTCCCAGAGACCCGCCGCAATGCATGCTCTAGCCCCACCCCGTGGTCGCAGTCCAATGTCTCCAGCTGCAGCCGTTCGCCACTGCCATGCGAGGGAGGTAGGTCCAAACTTGCTGCTCATCCCCCGTCGCAGCCATGGTTGCCCAGCAAGCTGCCGTTACAGTTCAAGCCTGCCTGTGATGGCGAGATCTGGCTCTCAGCTCGCAGCGCTGCCTCACGATGGTGAGGTCCAGCCCGTCCCGCTGCGTGCAACTCTTTTCCCGTGCACCTTCCGACCCGCTGTGACTCCTTTGCTTCTTTACTTCACGAGCTCTTGGTGTGTGCACTCCATGTTTGCTAAAATGACCGAGTGCACCGGTAGTAGTTTCTTGTACGTATTCGTGCTCTCTTCTATCTTAGCCCTTGCTTCCTAATTACTATTGCTAGGATTTTTACTTACAACATTTTCTCGTGTGTGTGTGCGCGCGCGCGCGCGCGCGCGCGCTCTGCTCTTTAAGTGCCCAATATTGTCAAGTGCCGGTTGCAATGAAGTTCTACTAACCCTATACGCCAAGCTCTACTACGCCTATACGCCGGCCGCCATGAAGTTCTATTAGTGCGATATGAGAAGTTCTAGCGAATCAACCTGTAGTTGAGTTGGTTAGGTGGACAGTGGTATCCCCAACCCACCAGGGTTCAAATCCTGGTGCTCGCATTATTCCTGGATTTATTTCAGGATTTCCGGCGATGCGCTTTCAGTGGTTGGAGACGTTCCCGTCGACGACGAGGCGCCTACGGTGACTTCGTAAATCTCAAGATGATATGCCGGCTCAGTCTCCCGGAGGTGCTCATAGGGTAGGGTGTGTGTGTGTGCATTCATAGGGGTGAGTGTATGCGCGTGTGTATGAGCGCTTGTGTCTGTACTGATGCTCAAAAAAGATATGAGAAGTTCTACTACGGCTATGCTCTCTGTTTTTGGTTTGTTCAGAAGAACAGTTTTTTGCCCCTAACCCTACAACATTCGATGTCAAACAAGGAAAACGACCGAAATCCAAAACTTGCAGCAACTTTAGTTCGTTGTGTACAAAAAAGAGCAAAATAGTTTGCCTACCGGGATCATTCATTTCACTATGTGCATAATAAAAAAATGGTTTGTGAAGAAAGAGAAGTTCAAAAGTTCAAAAGTTCAAAATAAAAAAGACAGGATTACGAAGAAGAAGAAAATAAATAAAAGAAACGCATGAAATTTTATTGGGATAACACTGGGGAGTTCATTGAACAAAAAAACCTTAGGAGTTCAAATTAAAAAAAATGGAGCGGTTCAAATAAATCTAAGTTGTACAAAAATTACAACACTCATTGTTTGTAAAAAAGCAAATTTAGCTTTTTTTTAATATCCAAAAAAATGTTCTACAAAAATTACAACACTCGTTACTAAGGAAATAAATCTTGACATTAGTAAGGAAATAAATCGAAGTTCTACAAAAATTACAACACTCGTTGTTTGTGAAAAAGCAAATTTGTGTTTTTTGTTTAATATCCAAAAAATGTTCGATCTATTTCATTAATATCTAAAAGACAAATGTGGAAATCCAAATACATTGAGCAAGAAGTTCAAATAAAAAAAGTAGTTCAAAAATATTTATAAAAACATACTTCCTCTTTTGTAATTTTTTTGAGAGAAATTCAAATTAAAAAACAAGAACATTTCAAAACAAGCTTACAAGAAAATGACTTCCCCATCCTAAAAAACATATAAGTTCAAATTAAAATAAGGTGTGGCTCAATGTCTATATAAAAAAGTATTTTCCCGTTACTAATGAAAAAAACAAAGAAGTTCAAATTAAAAAAAACATTGAAGTTCGATGTTTACGAAAAACTTTACAAGATATAACATAATAAGTTCGTAGAAAGGTGAAAAAACATAATTTTGTTTTGTAAGTTTAACCATTTCTAAAAAATACCTTGAAGTTCAAATTTAAATAATAGGGTGGTTCAATGTTTACTACAAACCTGTAATTTCCCCCGTTACCATAGAATAAAGCAAGAAGTTCAAAAATAAAAAAGGAGCAGTTCGAAAAGTTTATAAAAAATGGTGTTTCTACATTTTAATAAAAATTGGAGAAGTTCAAATTTAAATAACAAAGAAGTTCAAATTAAAAAAACAAGCAGTTTAAAAAGTTTGTAAACATGGATTTGCCCTTTTTTTGATATGGAAATTCAAATGTAAAGAAGTGAGCGGTTAGATGTTTATTACATAAGTAGGACTTTTCCCTTTACTAATGAATAACACCTAGAACTCCTAATTCAAAAATGAAGTTGTTTGATGTTTATAAAAATCTTAGATTTTCCCATATGCTAAAGATTAAAACCAAGAAGTTCAATTTTGAAAGCAGAGCAGTTTGGTATTTTTTTTTCCTAGTTACTAAAGAATAAGACCAATAAGATCTATTGGAAATAATGAAGAAGTTCAATGTTTCTAACAAAATTCCAATTTTCACATTTCTAAAAAGCACACAAAGAAGTTCAAAAAAAAGTTAGAGCAGTTCGATATCTATAAAAAAACTCATTTTTTCGTTACTAAAGTGAAACAGAGAGAATTTCAAATTGATAACTAACGGAAGTTCATGTATTGCATGGTGCATGTTTCTTATGAGAAAACAGAAATAAAAAGGCGAAGTCTAAAAATTTTGTTGCTAGAAGTTCAAGTGCCCAGCCCAGCAAAGTTCAAAAAGTTTCTCCTGTTCAACAAGTTCCCAAGGGCATATAATATTCTTATTCCAAAGAAACGGTTAACACAAATTGATGTATGTGGTTCGAAAATAAAGTTTAACCGCATTAGAAAAAAATTGCATCTTTTCGACAGGTTTTAAAAATGTATATCATTCGTCCAACTCCGACGAACGGGTGAGAAATTACGTGCAAAAAATACATGACATAAGTTCAAAGTGAAAACAACAGGAAGTTCAATTACTACAGGGAATACATTTTAGATAACAATAAAACAAATAAAAAATAAAAGCCTAAAAGGTTTGTTGCAAGAAGTTCACATGCTCCTCCCACCATGGTTCAAAATTTATATTACGAGACATCTCACCTTCCGTTACATGTCAAAAAAAGGCAAAAACGACATTGTTTTTGACATTTTAAAACTACTGTCAAATGACACCAAATTTGTCACAACTTTCTACGTGAAATAGTTGCTCCTATTCATAAACTTTCCAACGGGATATTATATGCTACATTCCGATGTACGGTTTAAAAGTTTCATGTATACCAATTAACACGTTTTTATGTATTGAAAAGATTCTTTTGAACCGTCACGAGTACGGAAAATGATCAACACATGAAAGTTGCGTGTTTTCAACAGCTTTCCATCGGTATATCATTTGCTCAATTCCGGTAAGTGGTTGGGGAGTTACTGGGTAAAAAACAACATGTGATAAACAGAATGAAGTTCAAAAAGAACTACTCCAGAAGTTCAACCTCTTGACAAAGTGCATTTTTGGAGACTCCGTTTTTCTGATGAAGGCAGGACGCATGATCTCAGAAGTTCAGATTGATAACTACCAGAAGTTCACGTACTACATGGTGTGCATTTTGTATTAAAAAAGAATGAAAATGCAAAGCCTAAAGTTTTGTTGCTAGAAGTTCAAGTGCTTGCCCTGAGAAAGTTCAATAATTCTTGCGAGAGAGGTTGAGCAAAAATACGTGACAGAAGTTCAAGGTGAAAACAATGACAAGTTCAACTACTGCAAGGAATGCATTTCAGGTGAGAATAAAAGTATAGAAAAATGAAAGATTAAAAGGTTTGTTGAAAGAAGTTCAAGTGCTCTATCCGGAGAAGTTCAAAAAATCTTGTGAAAGAGGTTCACCTTGTATTTCCATGTTCGATTTTTTCCATATAAAAATCCAATACAATTCTTTAATCAAAAATATAAAAAGGTGAAGTTCAAATTGGAATAACAGAGTAGTTCGGAGTTTATTAAAACATAGGATTTACCTGTTCAAAAAATAAAAAACACAACGCTATTTTTCGCACTTTAGAAAACAACTCATAAACAAAAAATGGTTGCTAGAAGTTCAAGTGCTCGACGAGGAAAAGTTCAAAAAATTCTTGTGAGAGAGGTTCACCGTGTATTTTGATGTCCAAAATACATAAAAAAGCATGTTGTTTTTTGTGTTTTAAAAAAATTCTTTCAAACCAGAGAGAAGTTCAAAGTGATAACAACCGGAAGTTCAGTACTACATGGTGTGTATTTCATATAAGAAAAATACAATAAAGTGAAACAGCGTGAAGTTCAAATAGACATGCCCAAGAAGTTCAACTACTTCACGCAGTTGAAAAAAACAACATGTCAAAAACAGAGTGAGGTTCAAACAAACATGCCCGAGAAGTTCAACTACTTCACGCAGTGCGTTTCCATTCACAATGAAGGCATAAATCATGATCTCGGAATTTCTCTAATTTACTTCAAAACAACAGGAATATCATTTGTGTAAATTCAAGTCCTCGGTCGGAGAAAGTTAAAAAATATATTATGAGAGAGGTTTGTACAAAGAGAATATCATTTGTGTAACACTGACGAAATGGATGGGAAAATTAAAAACGAAAATACGTCACAGAAGTTCAACGTGAAAACAGCACGAAGTTTGACTACTATAGTGAATGAATTTGAGATGCAAAACTTTTAAAATTGTCGCGAGTATGAAAAAACGATCAACACGGGAAAGTTGCATGTTTACAGCAGCTTTCCATCGGTATATCACTTGCTCAATTCCGGTGAGTGGATGGAGAGCTACGAGCAGTGGATGGAGAGCTACGGGTAAAAAAAGCACGTGAAAAACAGAGTGAAGTTCAAGTAGACATGCCGAGAAGTTCAGATTCTTCACGCGGTGCATTTTCGAAGAATCTGTTTCGCGATAAAGGCAGAACAAACGATCTCACCATTTTTGAAAATACTTGAAAACGGCAAGGAATCACACAAAACCATCAACATGAATTTTTCACATTTTCTATAGCTTTCAGCGGTATATTATTTGCCCCATTTTGATAAAGTTTGGAAAAATTACGGCAAAAATACGTTTTTAGCCATTTTCAAAACTGACATAAAATCGTAATGAATTAGGAGAAACAATATGTCGGAGTAATTGGACACAGATACCCCGAAGATGGCGAGACAAGAATTCAAGACATCGGGGCTAGCAAAGCCCCTCAGTCCAACTACCTGGCCGACGGCTGACTGCTGGCTGCCGACTGCTCCACCAGGCCGACTGCTGGTTGCCGACTGCTGGCTGCTGACTGCTCCACCAGGTCGACTGCTGGCTGCCGACTCCTCCACCAGGCCGACTGCTGGCTGCCGA
>NC_041386.1:491067212-491073006 GCF_002162155.2 Triticum dicoccoides
GACTCCTCCACCAGGTCGACTCCTGGCTGCCGACTACTCCACCAGGCCGACTACTGGCTGCCGACTCCTCCACCAGGCCGACTGCTGGCTGCCGACTCCTCCGCCAGGCCGACTGCCCGAAGTCAACTGCAGCTTGACGAGACACCGACGGGACGGCCATACCGCGACGTCATCTACAGTATACCGTGTCCCCTGGGTACTGATTTATAAAGTACCCCAGGGGACAAGCATGACATGCACCATGCCACTAGCCATGCCTATATAGCTTGGCTTGTAAGCTACCCAAGGTAGCTTACAACCAAAGCCACTACCACCCATGCCAACTCCTATATATATAAGCACACATCCATCCATCAGGGGATGGACTCACTCACGCACACACGCATGAGCATACACATGCTCACGGCCATGAGCCACGGGCATGGCCGGCCACTAGAGCATGCCACATACATGCATATATGAAACCAGATGCCTGTGGCACTGCTTTCAGATACAGCTCCAGGAGCAACTCTGTACCAGATATACTCAGACATGCAGGAGTAGGGGTGTTATCTCTCCGGATAGCCCCGAACCTGGGTAAACTAGCGCGTGCTACTCGCATACCCGTCCCTGGATATTCCAGCAGCAGTCTTGCCCTCACACGAAGCCACCTTGTGGCATATGTCGTCTAGCACCCCCCGTGAGAATACCACGATATGTGGCACCCACCGTGGGACGGTACTATGCTACCGCGCTGCTGTTGGTTTCGCAGTCCGGGCGGGACCATCTTCGCCATCGCCGCCGCGGCGTCGCGCCGTCTCTCCGGTAGCGCTCGGGGGCTCGACTTCGACCTGCCCCAGAGCGGCCGCGCGGGACGGCGCGTCCTCGTCATCGGCCTCGCCGCCTTCGTCATCACCACCGTTGCGACACCGGCTGTCCGTCCACGCGCGCCGCGTGCAGGGCCTCGCTTCGGTCGGCCGCGTCCGTCCGCTCCCCTCCGCGTTGCACCTTGCTCTGGCCGGAATGCGCCTTCGCTCCTCCATATTTCATCTCTACAAGCTAGCTAGATGCAAGTCATACAATGGTCAAACCATTGGCCATACACCCTATCTAGCAAATCAAACCATTGGTCATACACTTTTCTAGATATGAGTCATAGATAGCCTATGCATTGGCCAGAGACAAGACGAATGTTCCTTTTCCACAGAAACAAGCCATACATTGCCTTGTACACACATCAAACACTAGTCTGACGATCCCCAGATATTGCCCGTATAATGTTCATGCATTGGTCAGACTGTAGCCATGTACTCCTCGTACATATCTGCACTAGCACGCCTCTGTTTCATCACATCGCGCAGGTGCAGCCGCCGCCCGCCCGCTTCCAGGTTCCTTGTCGGCGCTGTGCCGTGGCCCTCCTCGCATCTGGGTCTCCTCGGTTACGTGCCTTGGGTCTCCTCGGTTACGCGCTGCTCCGCGCAGGCACCCCTGCGGGCCCGACTTCCTCCGCCCTGGCTCGACGCGCCCATGCTGCCTCATCGGCGTCGCTCTGGCCGAGCGCCTCCGCGCCTACGCGGCCATCGTGTTGTCGCGTCCCGTCACGGCTTCCGGCGGCTCGCCTCAACGGACGGCCGGCTCCGTCCGCCTCCAGACGACCACCCCAGGCAGGCTGCGGGTAGCCGGCTCCTCCGCGCGCGCAGGGTCGCCGCAACCCGCCTGCTCCCCTGCCTCGCCTCCCATGCACGCGCGCCTGGCAGCCGAGGCCATGGCCGCTGCACAACCACGCCCGACGCTGCGTCCCTTCGTCGTCCTCTACTCTGGGTGCTCCCGAGCGCCGCATCCGGCCTCGCCTGGCCTCCGCCGACTCCACCGCCTCGGGCCGCCGGCTCCGACCCGAGTGCCCGCCTCGCCGGCATCTCCACCCAAGCCGGACCTCCTTGCCGCACGCGCCGGCCTCGCGCGGCGCCGGGTTCCTGGTCACTCCGCCCCCGCTGCGCGCGGGCCTCCTGCGGCCCTGCACTCCGGCTGCGCAGTTCCCGATCCCGGCCACCCCCGCGCTCGTCCGGCTTCTCGCACGCGCCCCCGGCCGCCTCGCGCCGCGCCGGCTGTCACCCCGGCCGCCTGCTCCGGCTGATCCACCCGCGCCGTCTGCTTCGCTCCACCCGCGCGGGCACCCGGTCGGCCTCTGCCGCGCCCTCCGCCTCCGCCGGCTCCGGATGGCCGGCTCGCCGCCCCGCCTCCGCCAACACCCGGCTCGCGCCAAGCGGAACCGGCTCCTCTACCGTGCCACTGGGCACGGCAGAGTGCCGTGCCTTCTTGCGCAAGAGCGTGCACATATGGGCCAGAAAGGCCTCCTAATGCATCACGCGGCAGCACAGGTCAACAATTAACTATTTTCTTTTTTCTAAAAAACTAATTAACTACGTTACTTCCCAACTCTTAAGAAAACTATTTCCCTTGTCTAAAAAAAAACTATTTCTCCTATGAAATACTAATTTACTGTTATTGTCTCAAAAGACTAATTACCTACTCCCTCCGTTCCTAAATATAAGTCTTTTTTAAACATTTCAATATGAACTACATACGAAGCAAAATAAGTGAATCTATACTCTAAAATATGTCTATATATATCCGTATATAGTTTATATTAAAATCTTGAAAAGACTAATGTATAGAAACGGATGGAGTATTGATTAATACATATGAGCAACATTCTAAAATGGAAATGAACTCATACTAAAAAAATGATTTTATTGGTATTGGTATCGTTCCGTTTCATTTTTTTTTCTTTTAGCCAACATGTTCAAGCAGACATGTGTTAAAGTTTCTAATATATATACATATATATGTACATACATATATATATATATACAGACATGTGATAAAGTTTCTATTTTTATTTGTTATTGTTTTATCAGCTTTATTGGCACGTTTATATTTTTGGTGGATTTTTTTTGTTTTTTTATGCTACTTGCGGCAGAGAGGGCGAGGGCCTCCGCCAGCTGCGGCTGGTAGTCCGCCTCCGCCTTGCGTCGCTCCTCCTCAATGGAGGTCTGCATGGCTGCCGCAAACACCGCCTGGTAGGCAGCCTCCTCCTCCTGCTTGACGACTGGGGGTGGCGGGGGTTGGTGTCGTGGTGTTGGATGTTGCGGCGCCGTTGCTCCTCCGGTATCTGACGCTGCTCCGACATGAGTAGCTCCCGCCGCCTGCGCATCTCCACCGCATGTGCCCGCTGCGACCGCGGCACCGAGATCCGATGCGGATCCAGATGACAGTCGTGCGGTACGGTCACATCCAGTTACGACAGCAGCTGCCTGTACTGGCAGTGCCATCGCGCCTGGTGCACCAGAATGTGCAGCCGTTGCCTGGCAGGGCGGGCGGGCGCTGGAGAGGACGGAGTAGGAACTGTCAGGGGTGAGCTTCCCCGTATGAGAAGGCACGGCACTCTGTCGTGCCCAGCGGCACGGTAGAGGAGCCGGTTCCCCCCCCCCCACGCTAGATTTAAAAAGGACGACCCATGTAGCTTCTAGTCGCTGACGCGTGGGCCCGCACGCGGTAGGTGGACGCGTTAAATATGACGGAGTGCGGTGGTTGGCCGACCAACGTGTGGTACCGCGGCGGACACCGAAGAGACGCGCGACGTGTCTTGGGGCCTGAAATGCATCCGCACGGACACGAAGCAGGAACATTTTGAATTTGGGTCGGCGCGTTGGGCCGGCGTTTTTGTCCGCGGCGACCCAAACGGACATGGACGGTCGAAATGGGTCGCCCTGTTGGAGTTGCTCTTAGTATTTTATAGAGAAAATAGTTTGTTAGGGGTTGGGAAATAGTTAACTACTTCCTCCGTCTCAAAATATAAGAACATTTTTTACACTAGTATAATATCAAAAACGTTCTTATATTATGGGACGGAGGGAGTAGTTTTTAGGGCCGGGAAATAATTAAGAAAATGACTGTATGGAAATAGTTAATTAGTTGGCCTGTGTAGCCCTGTGATACATCATGTTTTTTTTTGAGGAAACTGTGATGCATCAGATGAACGGCTGGGCTGTTAAGATGGATTTTCGGCCAGGAGTGAGGCCCTTCTGGCCCATATCAATGCACAGGTTGGGCGTATGAGAAGGCACGGCACTCTGCCGTGCCCAGCGGCACGGTAGAGGAGCCGGTTCCGTGCCAAGCGGCCCCCACTGTTCGCTGCTGCCGCCTTTTGCGGGCGGAAAAGAACGAAAAGAAAGAGATGAGTCCGGGAGAAAAGTCAAGGGCCCGGCTGGTAAAAGAAAGTGGGCTGAGAAATAAGTGGTCGAGCGAAAAAAAAGAGGAGCTGTGTCCGACTGCTCAAGGCCCTTTGGAGAAAAAGAAAAGGGCCAACTGCCCGAGTTCCGGTTGAAAAAGAAGAAAAGAGTGAGAGAGATGTGTGTTCGACTGCATGCAACCGGCTGAAATATGCGTCCGACTGCTGACTGTCTGACCGGCTGCAAAAAGCTCGACTGTTGTGCCGGAGTTCGCCTGCCTAGCCGGCTGAAGAAAAAAATCAACTTCAACAAAGAAGACAAAGTAGTCGCCGGGAGATCCGGCCCGACAGCTCAGCTGTCGGTCCAGATCTCGGGGGCTACACCCAGCGGGTGTGCTGACGCGCCCCCTCGAAGAAGAAGACAAAGTAGTTGCCGGGAGATCCGGCCCAACTGCTCAGCAGTCGGCCCGAATCTCGGGGGCTACACCCAGTGGGTGTGCTGACGCGCCCCCACCGAAGATTGCAGACAAGAGAAGAGTTTTGTTCGGCTGTCAGCAGCCGGCAGAAAAAAAAAAGAAGATAGGCGCTGCAAGATGCATCGCCGCCTGGCCGGACGAGCCTGACCGGCCGGAACCCCTATGAGCACCCGGAGGCTCGAAGGCTACACCCAGCGGGTGCGCCAGCGCGCTCAGCAAGCGTTGAGCCGCGCCGGCTGTCTTCGGCAAACTCCGCCTCGGCTACACGAAAATTAATGCCTCACTCGCATATTTTTTGCACCGCAAGAGCATGGATAACCCTGAGCGATGCCGGGGGCTATCTCCACATTTCATTACAGTTGCATCACTGTTCGCCCCGGCGCTAGCCAGAGTTGGCCTGGGGCTGGTCGCTTGGCCTGAGACGTTAGTTCCACCAGACGGCTTAGTAGCGTGCGTGGTACCAAAGGCCCACTCTTAGTCACAGACCGCAGAGCGGCTGTCCGGCTAGCAAGAGTGAACGCTGGAGGCCACCCACGCGAAAAACTTCTGGGAAGAAAAACGGTTCGGGCGACCCGGTCGTTTCCTTTACAAGTATCTACTCCGTTGAATCTGCCCAGACTCTGAGTACTATACACTCCGCTTCACGACCCATTCTCAGCCACAGACCGCAGAGCGGCTGTCCGGCGAGCGAGAGCACAAGCCAAAAAGCGGAGGGAACGCGAAAAAGATTAAGGGGGCTCGGACGAAACCGAGTCGGCACCCTCCGCATAAAACTTGCAATGCTAAAAGCAAACATTTGATATATCTGCGTGGACTAATTTTGTATTTTTCATGATCATTTCCATGAACACTCACCAAAAAAACCTCCGCCCAACTTTGCCAAGTTGCCCGGAGGCTTGGGGGCTACTGTCGAAGTAATTGGACACAGATACCCCGAAGATGGCAACACAAGAATTCAAGACATCGGGGCTAGCAAAGCCCCTCAGTCCAACTACCTGGCCGGCGGCTGACTGCTGGCTGCCGACTGCTCTACCAGGCCGACTGCTGGTGCCGACTGCTGGCTGCCGACTGCTGGCTACTGACTGCTCCACCAGGCCGACTGCTGGCT
>NC_041386.1:491073359-491084409 GCF_002162155.2 Triticum dicoccoides
GACTCCTCCACCAGGCCGACTACTGGCTGCCGACTACTCCACCAGGCCGACTGCTGGCTGCCGACTCCTCCACCAGGCCGACTGCTGGCTGCCGACTCCTTCGCCAGGCCGACTGCCCGAAGTCAACTGCAGCTTGATGAGACACCGACGGGACAGCCATACCGCGACGTCATCTACAGTGTACTGTGTCCCCTGGGTACTGATTTATAAAGTACCCTAGGGGACAAGCATGATATGCACCATGCCACTAGCCATGCCTACATAGCTTGGCTTGTAAGCTACCCAAGGTAGCTTACAACCAAAGCCACTACCATCCATGTCAACTCCTATATATATAAGCACACATCCATCCATCAGGGGATGGACTCACTCATGCACACACGCATGAGCATACACATGCTCACGGCCATGAGCCACGAGCATGGCCAGCCACTAGAGCATGCCATATACATGCATATATGAAACCAGATGCTTGTGGCACTGCTTTCAGATACAGCTCCAGGAGCAACTTTGTATCAGATATACATACCAGATATACTCAGACATGCAGGAGTAGGGGTGTTATCTCTCCGAAGAGCCCCGAACCTGGGTAAACTAGCGCGTGCTACTCGCATACCCGTCCCTAGATATTCCAGCAGCCGTCTTGCCCTCACACGAAGCCACATTGTGGCATATGTCGTCTAGCACTCCCCGTGAGAATACCACGACACAATATATACAAAACAGTTTCGCATTTCTTCAAGCTTTCCAACGCCATATCATTTGCTGCATTTGGATGTACGGTTAAAAAATTAGCTCGAAAATACGAACTCGGTGGAACTTGTATCGTTTTCTAAATTACTTTTAAACTGTTCAAAATTAGAAAAAACTTTTAACATGAAAAAGTAGCGCATTTTCATAAGCTTTCCAACGCCATATTATTTGCCTCAATTGGATTAGCCGATTAGAAATGGCATCGAAAATACAAACTCGGGTGTTCCATTTGTGAAATTCTACAATTTTCCGAATTACTCTTTAACCGTAGGGAATTAGAGAAAACTTTCAACATGTGGAAGGAGCAGTTTTTCAGCAGCTTTCCAACGCCATATTATTTGCCTCATTCCGATAAACTGTTTAAAAATGCGATCAAAAATACGATTCGCGTTTTTTGTATGAAGAAAAAACGGTTTTCAAAACTGCTCTTAAACCGCTTACATTTTGCCAAAAATTTAACTTGGGTCATGATACTGATGTCCATATCTTTCAAACGGTATATCGCAATCCCCATTTGGACACCTTTTAGCTGAAGTTCAACCTAGTACTCGGCGAAGGTCAGGCGCGTTACTCAGGAAGTTCATGTTGTGATCAGAATATTATTCTGATCCCGTGATCAAAATAGTGTTTATGTATGTATATATATATATATATATATATATATATATATATATGATTTAGCTACAAATTTGTCGTTAGATTTTTAAGCATGGCATATCTGATGCTCGGGATGGCAAATTATGTTCTCACGGGCATGTAGATTTCCTTCAACAAACATGACAATTCATTCTGGGCATCAGATTTGTCATGCTTAAAAGTTTGACGTCGGTTTTTTAAACATTCTTGTATATATTCCATCCCATCTTGCTATATGTATAGTTTGCCAAGCCAAGCCTTAGGTACAACTTTAACCAATGAAGCCAATAAATAGAGCTATCAACAGTGAGAACACCCCACTCAAAAAACAAAAAAAAAACAGTGAGCACACGCATACTGGAGTGCTAATGGCTAGCCTCGTTAACAAGGGCAAAGGTATGAAAGTCCGAGTCATGAGTCGGCGCCTCGTTTCGGCCTCCGACTCTTCCATCAAGGAGACAAGGAGCACGTACTTGGTGTGTCCAACATTGACCTTCTCCATGGCGCCTTCCCGGTGTCACTGGTCTGCATATACCCAAGACGTCCAGTCGGCGGCTTCCACGCCGTCGTTGCCGCCTTCGAGTCTGGGCTGCCGTCATTGCTCAACCACTATTTTGCCCATGCTGAGCGCATCGTGGCGAATCCCCGCACAGGCCTCCCCGAGATCCTTTGCAACAACCAAGGTGCGGAGCTCATCGTCGGCTTGGCCGACGTTGCTCTGGTGGACGTGGACTTTACCACCACTATCGAAAATGTCTTTCACCCCCGTTTTATATATAAAGCACAGATCACCAACAACTCAATACAACACACGTCACCAACACACACGCACACACCCAAAACAGGATACATAGACGCTGAGCGCAGCAACATCATCCCTAGCACTACAAGAGCCACCGGGGCCTCAACCATGAACACGCCACCGCAAAGAGGAGAAGCTACATACAACGCTCCGTGTGCTCCAAGGCGGTGCCAACAGGAAGGTTACGACACCGAAGTGCCGACACCGTCCGACCCAAGGATCAAGGTTTCCCCCAGAGCAACACGTCGGGCAGCGAGAGTCGCGGCGACGCCTTCAAGAAGGGAACGAGCTTCGCCGTCGCCGATCGGTCCGAAGATAGAACAGGTTTTCACCCCGACCAATATTCATCGCCACCGAACGCCGCACCCTGGCTACCACGCCGCCCACACGGCCATGGACACCAGGCAGCACCAAGTCACGGGCTTTGCCCAGGAGCACCGCGACACCACCACCAGGGCCGCCGCCCTAGAATCCATGACCTAGATGCCACCTCACCCGCCACCCACCGCTACCCCAACCGAAGAGACGAATGGAAAGGAACCGCCTTTCGCACTCCTGAGTAGTCCCTAGCGTCGAGACCCGAAGTCCAGCCAAACCTGGCCACCATCGACCCGTCCTGCTATCGGGCGCGAGACGAGCTCGGTCCTGCTGCCGGGCGCGAGACGAGTCAGATCCTGCTATCGGGCGCGAGACGGGCTCAGTCCTGCTGCCGGGCGCGAGACGAGTCCGGTCCTGCTGCCGGGCGCGAGACGAGCTCGGTCCCGTCGCCGGGCGTGAGACGGGCGATGGGCGCCGCTTGGAGAGGGCCAACCCTCCGATGAAGATAGCGCATGAACGACAGGGAGAGGAATCGAAGGTCGTCAAGGGCGCTCCCCGACAGGCAGACGCTGATGAAGTCCAGCCACCGCCGTGAGACAACCCAGACCACCGCCATGGGCCACCACTATGCCATGGCAGCCCACATCCACGCCGAGACCTCGAGGGACAGTACCGAGCCCCTCGCCGACGGCCCTGTGCCAGATCCAAGGAGCAGGTCGGCAACCCGCCGTCCCCTCCCGAATCTGCGACCAGGACGAGCTCCGGCCACCGCCCTGCGCCACCAACCGAGTCCCCGGCGACAAATCCAGTCGGATCTGGCCGGAACCCGGCTCGCCCACAACCACCAGCACCGCCGCTGCCGCATGAGATCCGCCGCCCACCGCAGCCACGAAGGCCGCACCTTGAGCAGGATCTGCCACCGCCTTCAGCCGCCGCTACCCCCAGCCAGCAGGACGACGGCCTCCAGCCCACGCCGCCACAACCCGCGTCGCCCGGCTGCCATATCTGGCTGTTGCAGCCCGGGCACGCCCCGCCGTCACAGTGCCCGCCACGCAGGCTGCACCAGCGCGCCGCCACCGCCAGAACGCGGAGCTGCCACACCCGCACAACGCCGTGTCGTCGCGCCCACTGTCGCACGATGCTCTGGCCCGAAGAAGCACGCCCGCGCAGACCCCTCGAGCAGGAGGGCGCCAGTGCCCCGCCGCCGCCGGCACCGGTCAGGCTTTGTCCGGGCGTGCCCTCTGGCAGCGACGGAGCAGGGGAAGAGGAGGAGGGGGCGCTCGACGGGATCTGGTCACCCTCCCCGTCACCTCGCGGGGGTGACGCGGGAGGGGTCGGGAGCTCTACCAATCAGTTTAAGATAAAAAAATAATAGATTGATCCCGCTACCGTACGGCGGCGATGTCCCTCTGTTGGTGCGGCCTTGCAGGTGGTGTCGTTCGCGTGCGGCGGCTTCTCTGTGGCATGGGGCCACAACCACCTGCTCGGTGACGGCCACGCGCTGCTCGGGCTCGTCGACGGCTTTTCGGAGCTCGCGCGGACGGGCAGGCTCGCCCCGGGAGCCCGGCCAGTCCACGACCGCTCCCTGTTTCGCCCGAGCTCCACGCCGTCGAGATGCAGGAGCTCCTCGTTAGCCGCGTTCATGCCGTTGACCTCCGATCGCATGGTCAACATCCTTACGAGCGAAGCGAGCTGCGTCCAGCACTTGTACTACCTCCAGGCGCAGGCCATCTCCCGGCTCCGAGAGATTGCGAGCCAAGATGGAGACGGCCGCGCGACGCGGGTCCAGGCGGTGTTGTGGAACACCCTAGCCGCCGTGGTTGGTGTGGCTGACACGCGCTGCCGCATGGGCTGGTGGGTGGACGGGCGGCGTCGACTCACGGCCCCAGAGCACCGCGCCCTCGCGACGAGCAGCTATGTGGGCAACGTGTCCATCTTCGTCCTGGGGGAGGACAGCGTGGAGGAGATCCAGAGGAAGTCTCTGCCGTAGGTGGCGTGGCGTCCATGGTGCACGAACTGATCAATGCGCGCGCGTACAACGACCGCTTCCAGGAGGTGGTTGACTGGGTGGAGCAGCACAAGTCCGGCGCCACCTTCATGGACGCGTCCACCATAGGGCTGGGCTACCCGACAGTGGCTGTGACGGCCTTCACCTCGTTTCCGATGGACATAGACTTAGGCTTCGGCCACGTGGCAATGGCGATGACGACAACGTGCGGCAAGGGTCTATGCTCAGGGTTCATACAGATGGTGGCTACGCCTGGAGGCGATGGGGCCTGGATCGTCAGTGCAAGCGTGTGGCCGAAACTCGCCGCCACGTTGGAGTCCGATGAGCTGCGTATTTTCATGCCAGTCATAGCCGAGCACCTTGGTCTCAAGCTCAACGAAGCAATTGTCAAGGACAACGACAGCCCGCGTAGCCGGTTCTGATGGGCGCGTCTGTCAATTTTTAGCTCTCTTTGTTTAGGACAGATGCTGCTACACAAACTGTGGAAGCACCTATGCGTCAGTTAACTGGATTTTCTTCAGTTTCAGTTTCGGTCTATCGCGTCCCAGCCGTTGGATCGCAAACGAACGTCCAGATATGTTTCTTCTTCCTGCGACCGTTTTTTAGATCGACGAACATGCGCGGTTTTAGTCGATCCCCTCGCGTCCGGTGCCTCGCCTGCGGTGAGGCATTGACCTGGTGCTCGCCGGGCGATGCCACGACAGAACACTGCGTCCCCCTTTCTATACCTAGCTCCGACCATTCCGACCCTTTCCTGTTCAGCATGGTGGTCGACGCCTTGGCCGCCATCTTGGATAAGGCCAAGGTGGTAGGCCACATTAAGGGGATAGTCCCGCATCTTGTTGGGGAGCACGGGATCTCCCTTCTCCAGTATGCGGATTGCACCATCATCATGGTGGAGGGCTCGGAGAGTGATATCTCGAACCTCAAGTTCCTTCTGTTGTGCTTCCAACAGATGTGTGGCCTCAAGGTCAACTTTGACAAGAGCGAGGTGATGGTCTTGGGATACTCCCAAGACGAACGCCAGAGTATAGCGGATCGGCTTAACTGCCAGCTTGGGAGCTTCCCCATGACTTATCTAGGGATACCCATTAGTGACTCTAGGCTCACGGTGGCTGAACTGCGCCCCACGGTGGGGAAGCTTCAGCACCGTATCGAGCCTTGGCAAGCTTGGTGGCTCTCCAAAGCAGCCTGTGCGGTGCTCATCAACTCATCCCTCTCTAGCCTACTCTTGTTCATCATGAGCTTCTACAGCCTTTCGGAGACGCTTCATCACGAGATCGCCACTGTTCAGGGACGTTTCTTTTGGGCCGGTGAGGGAGACAAGCAAAAGTACCACATGGTTAGGTGGTCTGAAATCTGCAAGCCTTGCGACCAGGGCGGCCTCGGGATCATGTCTTCCAAGCGCATGAACATTGCCCTCCTGACTCGGTGGTTTTGGCGGATTGCCAACAGTGATGGTGGCCTGTGTCTTCGCATCATTCAGCAGAAATACCTCCAAGGCCAGCCTCTCGCCTTCTACCAGCGGTCTGGGGGGTCCCAGTTCTGGCAATCTGTCATCCAGCTCCTTCCCGTCCTCCGGATTGGGACTTCGATTGAGGTCGGATCAGGCACCGCGACCTTGTTCTGGTTCGACAGATGGACTGGCGACCTTCCCCTTGCGGACCGCTTTCCAGACCTATTCTCCATTGTAGTGGCCCCTCGGATATCGGTCGCGGCAGCCCTTATTGACTTAGGACAGCTCGCGTTCCGGAGGCCCTTTGGTCTGGCTGAAACAGTTGATTGGCAGGAGATGCTTGACTGCATTGCATTGCACGCGCCTGATCTTACGATCGAACATGACACATCCAGATGGCATCTAGAGCCTTCTGGACAATTCTCCACCAAGTCCATGTACCAGGCCATTGCTCCCTCGCCTGGCCATGAGGCGCTCACTCTCATCTGGGAGATTCGCCTTCCCCTGAAGATTAGGATTTTCCTGTGGCAATGGATCCGCAGCCGCCTCCCGTCTGGCGTCGAGTTCCTGAAGCGCAATGGTCCGGGTGATGGACGATGCCCGCTCTGCGGGCCGGAAGAGGATTCGAATCATATTGTCGTGGTATTCTCACGGGGGGTGCAAGACGACATATGCCACAAGGTGGCTTCGTGTGAGGGTAAGACTGTTGCAAGAATATCTAGGGACGGGTATGTGAGTAGCACGCGCTAGTTTACCCAGGTTCGGGGCTCTCCAGAGAGATAATACCCCTACTCCTGCATGTCTGAGTATATATCTGGGGTGTACATCGGGCAGTACAAAGTGCTCCTGGAACTGTATCTGGAGTCAGTGCCATAGGCATCTGACTTGGTATATATGCAGATGAGCTAGTGGCTGCATGTGCCTGAGCATGCATGCGTGACTGGCCTTGTGGCCGGCCAAGTGCATGTGACGTGGCTATATGTGTGGTGGATGGATGGATGGGTGCTCATATATATAGTGTGGGGGTAGCTTAGGATGTAAGCCATGTAGGCATGGTAGCTCGCTAGCTAGTGGCATGGTGGGGCGTCATCCTTGTCCCGTGGGTCACTTCATAAATAGTGCCCAGGGACAAGGGACACTGTACATGATGGCTGGGGTGTCACGTGAACAGTGTCGGGTACGGTCGTCACGTCGGGGTCGCGTCCGGCTGCAGTTGACTTCGGGCAGTCGGCCTGGTGGAGGAGTCGACAGCCAGCAGTCGGCCGGGTGGAGGAGTCGGCAGCCAGCAGTCGTCCTGGTGGAGGAGTCGGCAACCACCAGTCGTCCTGGTGGAGGAGTCGGCAGCCAGCAGTCGGCCTGGCGGAGGAGTCGGCAGCCAGCAGTCGTCCTGGTGGAGCAGTCGGCAGCCAGCAGTCGGCCTGGTGGAGCAGTCAGCAGCCAGCAGTCAGCCACCGGCCAGGTAGTTGGACTGAGGAGCTTTGCTAGCCCCGATGTCTTGAATTCTTGTCTCGCCGTCTTCGGGGTATCCTTGTCCAATTACTCCGACAGTAGCCCCCAAGCCTCCGGGCAACTTGGCAAAGTTGGGCGGAGGTTTTTTGGCGAGTGTTCATGGAAATGATCATGAAAAAGACAAAGTTAGTCTACGCAGATATATCAAATGTTTGCTTTTAGCATTGCAAGTTTTATGCGGAGGGTGCCGACTCGGTTTCGTTCGAGCCCCCTTCAATCTTTTTCGTGTTCCCTCCGCCTTTTGGCTTGTGCTCTCGCTCGCCGGACAGCCGCTCTGCGGTCTGTGGCTGAGAGTGGGCCGCAAAGTGGAGTGTACAGTACTCAGACTCTGGGAGTGGATTTAACCGAGCAGATACTTGTAAAGGAAATGGTCGGGTCGCCCGAAGCGTTTTTCTTCCCGGACGTTTTTCGCGTGGGTGGCCTCCAGCGTTCACTCTTGCTAGTCAGACAGCCGCTCTGTGATCTGTGAGTAAGAGTGGGCCTTTGGTACCGCGCACGATACTAAGCCGTCTGCGGGAACTAACGTCTCAGGCCAAGCGGCTAGCCCCCGAGCCAACTCTGGCTGCGCCGGGGCGAACAGTGATGCAACTATAATAAAATGCGGAGACAGCCCCCGAGCATCGCTCGGGGTTATTCGTGATTGTGTGGTGCAAAAAATATGCGGGTGAGGAGCTCACATTCGTTTTCGTGTTGCCGATGCGGAGTTTGCCGAAGACAGCCGACGCGGCTCGGCGCTCGCGGAGCGCGCCGACGCTCCCACTGTGTGTAGCATTCGAGCCTTCGGGTGCTGGAAGGGGGGTCCCGGCCGGTCAGGCTCGACCGGTCAGGCGGCGAGGTGTCTTACAGCGCCTTTTTTCTTCTTTTTTCTCTTCTGCCGGCTGCTGACAACCGGACAAAACTTTTCTCTTGTCTGCAATCTTTGTAGAGGCGCGTCAGCGCACCCGCTGGGTGTAGCCCCCGAGATTCGGGCCGACTACTGAGCAGTCGGGCCGGATCTTCCGGCAGCTATTTAGTTTTCTTCTTCGCGGGGGCGCGTCAGCGCGCCCGCTGGGTGTAGCCCCCGAGATTCGGGCTGACTGCTGAGCAGTCGGGCCGGATCTCCCAGCGACTACTTTGTCTTCTTCTTTTTCTTCTTCAGCCGGCTGGGCGGGCGGACCCCGACACAGCAGTCGGGCTCTTTGCAGCCGGATAGGCAGCCAGCGGTCGGACGCACATCTGGCAATCGGACACACATTTCTTTCTTTTTCTTTGTGAGTCGGCTATGGGCACCCGGCCTTTTCTTCGGCCGGCTCTTTGCACTTGGATGCACACACACATTTTTTTTTCTCGCCAGCAGCCGGCTGTTGACTTGGTCACTCGGACCTCTTTTCCTTTGCAGGAGCACTCAGCCACATCGAGCAGACGGCCCTTTTCTTCTTCTTTTCTTCAGCGGGGATTTTTTTCCTTCCAGCCGGCCCTTGACTTTTCTTTGGGGAGCCAGACCTCTTTTCTCTTATTTATTTTTCTTACACGTAGCGGCCACAGCGATCAGACGACCCTTATCTTTGCACGAATGGCCGGCCGAGGTGCTGAGCAGCGGGAGCCGGCGCTCACGGAGCTGGCGGGCGGAGGAGTGGTGAGGCAGAGTCAGCGCGCGGGAGGCGGCAGCAGCGACCCGGCCAGCGCGGCAAGGCGGACCCGGCGCGCAGAGGCGGCAGCGGCGATCCGGCCGGCGCGGCAAGGCGGACCCGGCGCGCAGAGGCGGTAGCGGTGATCCGATCGGCAGGCGGTCAGGGGCAACGCGGGCGCCGAATCGACCCGGAGTAGTGGTGGAGTAGGCGGCTGGGGCGGTAGCCGGCGCGGCGCGAGGCGGCCCGCCCAGCCACCGGGTGCGGAGACCGAGCACGGGGCGGTGGAGGAGTTGCGGGAAGGCGGCAGCCGGGCACGAGGAGGAGCCGGCCACAACGGGCCAGCAGTCGCGGAGGCGCAGCCGCTGGCTTAAGCGGAGGAGAGGCGAGGCGCGCGAGGCCGGCCGCAGACGGGCGCGAGGACGGCTGGAGCCGGCCGGGCACTGGAGCCAGGTCGAGCAGGCGGCTGGCGCAGGGACGAAGCACCGCGGGGGGCGCTGGATGACGCGCAGCAGTAGCGGGCTGAGGTGAAGGCGGTCGTGCGCGAGTCCAGCGGCGAGTCGGGGTTGGCACGACGCGGCGGGAGGACTCAGTCACGGGAGGCGCCCGGGAAGCAGCCGCGCGTGGCAGTAGGCAGAGCTGGCGGGACGCGGTCGAGGCAGCCCGGGCGCGAGGCCGGCGAGCGCGCACGGAGCAGAGGCGGGCAACATACGGATTATCTGGCCGATGTACGACTAATGTATATGCAGAGTGTATGGCCAATGGTTTGATCATGGTTGACTGATGCAAGGCTAGCTTAGGAGTGGTGTATGAGCATTGTACGAGTTGCATCTAGGAAATGTATGAGTGGGGTGGTAGGTAGCAACGGAAACAACGCGCGCACACGAACTGAGCTAGCTAGCGAAGTCAGTACGTACACTGCTGCACCCAAATCCATCGGGTTCGCTAGCTAGCCATGCACGAACGCGTGTAGGCACGGAAACCGGAGGTGCTCGGGACCGCCGCGGAGCTGCGAGCGTGCAGACCGAGGGCAGACGATGATGACGCGCCTTCCAGCGTGGTCGCGCCGGGGGAATGCTGAAGTCGAGCCCCCGACCGGTGCCGGAGAGATGGCGGCGACGTCGCGGTGATGATGAAGATGGCGAGGCCGACGGCAAGGACGCGCCGCCCCTCGCGGCCACTCCCGGGGCGCGTCGATATCGAGCTCCCGACCGCTACCGAAGAGACGGCGCGACGCCGCGGCGGAGATGGCGAAGATGGTCCCGCCCGGACTGCGAAACCAACAGCAACGTGGTAGCATAGTACCGTCCCACGGTGCGCGCCAAATGTCGTGGTATTCTCACGGGGGGTGCAAGACGACATATGTCACAAGGTGGCTTCGTGTGATGGTAAAACTGCTGCTAGAATATCCAGGGACGGGTATGCGAGTAGCACGCGCTAGTTTACCCAGGTTCAGGGCTCTCCGGAGAGATAATACCCCTACTCCTGCATGTCTGAGTATATATCTGTGGTGTACATCGGGTAGTACAAAGTGCTCCTGGAGTTGTATCTGGAGTCAGTGCCATAGGCATCTGACTTGATATATATGCATATGAGCTAGTGGCTGCATGTGCCTGAGCATGCATGCGTGAGTGGCCTTGTGGCCGGCCAAGTGCATGTGGCGTGGCTATATGTGTGGTGGATGGATGGATGGATGGGTGCTCATATATATAGTGTGGGGGTAGCTTAGGATGTAAGCCATATAGGCATGGTAGCTAGCTAGCTAGTGGCATGGTGGGGTGTCATCCTTGTCCCCTGGGTCACTTCATAAATAGTGCCCAGGGACAAGGGACACTGTACATGATGGTTGGGGTGTCACATGAACAGTGTCGGGTACGGTCGTCACGTCGGGGTTGCGTCCGGCTGCAGTTGACTTCGGGCAGTCGGCCTGGTGGAAGAGTCGGCAGCCAGCAGTCGGCCTG
>NC_041386.1:491084925-491117494 GCF_002162155.2 Triticum dicoccoides
CGTCCTGGTGGAGGAGTCGGCAGCCAGCAGTCGGCCTGGTGGAGGAGTCGGCAGCCAGCAGTCGGCCTGACGGAGGAGTCGGTAGCCAGCAGTCGGCCTGGTGGAGCAGTCGGCAGCCAGTAGTCGGCCTGGTGGAGCAGTCAGCAGCCAGCAGTCAGCCGCCGGCCAGGTAGTTGGACTGAGGGGATTTGCTAGCCCCGATGTCTTGAATTCTTGTCTCGCCGTCTTCGGGGTATCCGTGTCCAATTATTCCGACACATATCTTCTTCACCTGTGTGTCCGCGCAGTTCCTATGGAGTTGTTTCCGCGAGATAGTGGGTGGAAGCTGGGATCACAACAACTTCCCCGCTCTCTTCGCCGAACTCCAGGCAATGCCACCCGTAGTGCGCCACATTACGTGGCTGGCCATTGGGGTGCTAGCCTAGACGCTGTGGACTGTTAGGAATAAACTTGTGATTCAGCGCATCCCTCTTCGTTGTGCTACTGACGCTTTGTTCAAATGGTCTGGTTACTTGCAGCTTTGGCGGCCGCTTAGCCGCCTCGGGGAGAGATACGCCATCACCTCCATCATCACCCAGCTTCGCGCGATGGCTCCACCGCTTCCCCCCTGAAAGTGCAACTATCCCTAGGTGGTTTTGGTAATTCATAACAACATATAGCTTATTGAGCTAATGCTATTCTAAGATGATTATTTCAGGAAAGCTCAATGATTGGCATGGCATGGATGTGAAAGTGGAACCCTCAAAATGCTAAGGACAAAGGATTGGCTCAAGCTCAAAAGCTCAAGACTCTTCATTTTATATTTTAGTGATCCAAGATCACATTGAGTCTTTAGGAAAAGCCAATACTATCAAGGAGGGATGAGGTGTTGCCTAATGAGCCTCTTGCTTCATGTGCTTAGTGATATGCTCCAAAACCCTCAACTACTTTCCCATATCCACATATGACCTAAACCCTAAGCCAAACTCGGTCCTACCGATTCTTCCTATCCGGCGCCACCGAATTTCACTTGTCATAAGCCACTGCCAAACCCTAGCAATTCGGTTCTACCGATAGGGATCTCGGTCTCACCGAGATGGGATTGCAAACTCTCTGTTTCCCTTTCGTAACTTTTCGGTCTCACTGAAAGAGCGAATCGGTCCCACCGAGATTGCAATGTAAATTCAGTGTTTCCCCTTTGTAACTTTTCGGTCTCACCGAAAGAGCAAATCGGTCCCACCGAGTTTGCCTGACCAACTCTCTGGTTAGCTAATTACCAAATTCGGTCTCACCGAGTTTGTGTAATCGGTCTCACCGAGATTATGTTATGCCCAAACCCTAACCATATCGGTCCTACCAAGTTGCATGTCAGTCCCACCGAAAATCTCTAACGGTCACTAGGTTTACATTTTCGGTCTGACCGAGTTTGTTGATTCGGTCCCACCGAGATTGGAAAACTGTGTGTAACGGTTGGATTTTGTGTGGAGGCTATATATACCCCTCCACCTCCTCTTCATTCGAAGAGAGAGCCATCAGAACACATACACCATTCCAACTCATATGTTCTGAGAGAGAACCACCTACTCATGTGTTGAGACCAAGATATTCCATTCCTACCATATGAATCTTGATCTCTAGCCTCTCCAAGTTGATTTCCACTCAAATATTCTTTCCACAAAATCCAAATCCTATGAGAGAGAGTTGAGTGTTGGGGAGACTATCATTTGAAGCACAAGAGCAAGGAGTTCATTACCTACACACAATTTATTACTTCTTGGAGAGTGGTGTCTCCTAGATTGGCTAGGTGTCACTTGGGAGCCTCCGACAAGATTGTGGAGTTGAACCAAGGAGTTTGTAAGAGCAAGGAGATCGCCTACTTCGTGAAGATCTACCGCTAGTGAGGCAAGTCCTGTGTGGGCGATGGCCATGGTGGGATAGACAAGGTTGCTTCTTCGTGGACCCTTTGTGGGTGGTTGCTTCTTCGTGGACCCTTCATGGGTGGAGCCCTGTGTGGACTCGCGCAACCGTTACCCTTTGTGGGTGGAGCCTTCCGTGGACTCTCGCAACCGTTACCCTTTGTGGGTTGAAGTCTCCATCAACGTGGATGTAGGATAGCACCACCTATCCGAACCACGGGAAAAACATCCGTGTCTCCAATTGCGTTTGAATTCTCCAAACCCTTCCCTTTACATTCTTGCAAGTTGCATGCTTTACTTTCCGCTGCCAATATACTCTTTGCATGCTTGCTTGAATTGTGTGATGATTGCTTGACTTGTCCTAAAATAGCTAAAATCTGCCAAGAACTAAAATTGGGAAAAGGTTAAGTTTTTAATTGGTCAAGTAGTCTAATCACCCCCCTCTAGACATACTTTCGATCCTACAAGTGGTATCAGAGCTTTGGTCTCCATTTGCTTTGATCTCCATAGCTTTTGGTGGTCATAGCCTTGGTTTCACAACCTAGGAGAGTATGGCGTCTAGCGAGGGAAATTATCACCGTAGAGGTCCCTACTTTGATGGTACTAATTTTGCTAGTTGGAAGCATAACATGAAAATGCATATTCTTGGACATAACCCCGCCGTTTGGGCTATTGTGTGTGTTGGTTTGCAAGGTGACTTCTTTGATGGGAGAGAACCAAACCGTGAAGCTACCGCGGATGAGTTGAAGATGTTGCAATACAACGCTCAAGCTTGTGATATTCTCTTCAACGGATTGTGCCCCGAAGAATTCAACAAAATCAGCCATCTTGAGAACGCGAAGGAAATTTGGGACACTTTGATTGATATGCACGAAGGTACCGACTCCGTCAAGGAATCCAAGTTGGATGTGCTTCAAAGCCAACTTGACAAGTTCAAGATGAAGGATGGTGAAGGTGTCGCTGGAATGTACTCTAGGCTTGCTCTCATCACAAATGAGATTGCCGGCTTAGGAAGTGAAGAGATGACCGATAGATTCATCATCAAGAAGATTCTAAGAGCCTTGGATGGAAAATATGATACCGTGTGCACATTGATCCAAATGATGCCCAATTACAAAGATCTCAAGCCAACGGAGGTGATTGGAAGAATTGTTGCTCATGAGATGTCACTTAAGGATAAAGAGGAACTTCACAACAAATCAAGTGGTGCCTATAAAGCCTCATGTGAAGCCCCTACATCATCAAGTGAGAAACAAGACTTCAATGAAGAATTGAGCTTAATGGTGAAGAACTTCAACAAGTTCTACAAGAGTAGAAGCAAAGATAGAAGCTTCAAGTCAAGGTCCTACGACAAAAGATCTTCTAGTCGAGAGCGAAACTGCTACAGTTGTGGAAGACCCGGACACTATTCCAATGAGTGTACGGCTCCCTACAAGAGAAGAGAAGTTTCTCCAAAAAGAAGAAGCAAAGAATAACCACCAAGAGAGAGAAGGAGTAGAGATGATCGTTATGAACGAAGATACTCACGGAGAAGCAAGGATTCGGAAAGGAAGGAAAAATCATCAAGGATCTACACAAGACGAAGACATCAAGCTCATGTTGGTGAATGGGTATCCGGCTCCGACTCCGACAGCCACTCCGAGAGAAGTTATCACTCCGACTCCGAAGATACTCAAGATGAAGGTGTTGCCGGTCTAGCACTTGTGTCAACCAACTCCTACGACATATTTGACTCACCAAATGAAGGAATTGGAAGATGCTTCATGGCCAAAGGTCCTAAGGTAACACACCCCGAGTATGTTGATTTCAATAGTGATGAAGATGACTTGTTAGGTGATTATTTGCTTATTGACAACTCTAGTGATGAATACTATGATGAAATGTCAATTAATCATGCTAATCAAGATAAAATGAATGACAATGATAAGGAAAAGATTGAGGCTCTAACTAAAGAACTAAACACTCTTAAGTTAGCTCATGAAACTATCTTCGAAGATCATCGAGAACTTTTAAGAGCTCATGAGAAATTACGCTTTGAAAAGCTCAATCTTGAGCAAGAGCATGAGTTTTTAAAAGCAATCAATGATGATCTCCGCAAGAAAAGTTCTTCTTACATTGCCAAGCGTTTACTCTTATCCACTTACATGCCTCAAGTCAAGTCTAGTAACAAGAACAAGAAAGATTCTTCCTCTAGCAGTAACAATGATCATGCTAAATCCAATATTGTTGCTTCTAGTAGTTCTCTTGATTCCACTAATGACTCTCTTAGCCAAGTTACACTTGAGCAAGAAAATAGCTTATTGAAGGAAATTATAGAGAAATGAGTGTACAAAAGCCTTGCCGGGAGCAAGCAATTCGAGGAAATTGTGCGCAAGCAAGGAATGCACTGGAAGAATCAAGGCGTTGGTTTTGAACGAAAGTTCAATGCCAATGGAGTTGAGTGGGAAGAAGATCAATACCCCAAGACAAAGTTTGTTCCTCAACAAGAGAAGTATGATACTTCTTTCAAGGGGACACAAGCTCAAGATGATCTTCCACCACAAGACTACAAGCAAAAAGGCAAGGACAAGCTTCAAGAGGAAATTGACGCATTTGAAGAAGCTCCTAAGACCTTAGTCAAGTGGATTCCCAAGACTACTTCAAGTTCCACTTCATCAAGTACGACTACAACTCCAAGGATTCCCATCAAGATGGTGTGGATCCAAAAGAAGAAGAACTAGAGAGTTCTTGAGGGTGATTCCGCCAACATACTTCACTCTTATAATTTTGGCAAGAACAAGTGCAATCAACTTCCACATCTTGCACTAGTTCAAGGAGTCACAAACCCTCTTGTTGGTAAGACAAGGGACAAGGTAACCTAAAAGTTTTCATGGACATCATCTTGTGTGTGCATCACTCTATGTCTATGGATATCCTTGTTTGTTCCTTGTGGGACTAACCCATGTAGGTATTGAAAGTGCAATTCACTCAAATGGATAGCTCCAAGTGATCTACATCAACATTGAGCATCCACATCTTCAACATCTACATGAAGTCATCATCGACGAAACCCAAGGTTAGTTCATCCCTCCAAGGGGGGATATCACATCTAGGGGGAGCTTTACTCTAAGACTTGAGCTAAAGCAACTCTGAAGATGTGAACACAACAATGCTTTATGTAAAAGTGGTAACCCCACTTGAGCTTAAACGATGAGTATGACCTATGATCAAGTGTTCTCACTTGACTCCTAAGTCAATATACTCATATATAGATGACCTTGTCATCACAAATTGCTTGATAGATGCTAGAATTGGTTGTGCATGCCTTGCCACATACTTCATTTGCCATCTTATTGTGTGAGCATGCTGGTTGCATATTTTACTCATTCGAGGACATCCACTTGTTGTTTTGATCGTTTGGGTTTATTTCCTTTGCCAAGTGGATGGACAAGAATGCCTAAGAACCTCCTCTAGCTATCTATGATTTTCTCGTCTCAAACTCTATTCATGCTGCATCACAAAATTTGATCAAGTCAGATTCGAACCACTCTGTGTGAGGAGCGCTCGGAGTCCCCGATTCGTCATAGACTTAAACTTCCAAAACCTCTTTATGATTCTCGGTCTGACCGATACCCCACTTTCGGTCCTACCGAGATCATTAAGTTGATCTAGGTTTTCGATCTCGGTGCAACCGATTTGAACATTTCGGTCACACCGAGTTTCAGTAACTGCATGCAGTTATGAATCTCGGTGCCACTGAGTTGTTCCACTCGGTCACACAGACAGGGTCGGGCTATATATAGTCACGGGCAAAATTTGGAAATTTCTCCGAACCCCTTCGCCCACGCGATAGCCTGCTCTGCCAACGTGGTCTCCGGATCGTCTTCTCGCCGCCAGCCGCCTCCAGTCGCTGGTCTCCGTCGCCGTCAACGAGAATTTTGCCCCGCCGTTGCCGCCGTAGCGAGTCTCCGCTGAGCTAGGGTATGGACTCGATCTTTGTGCTATTCTCCAATCCAATTCTCAGCACATTGTGATCATCATGATTCTTGCCACGATTGAAACACTCCTATCCAGTCAATACGCCCGTAGATTAGCTTTGATTCGAAAATTTTAGGGTTAGGTTTCCGCCGAAACCATCTCAGACCCACCGAGTTGAAAAACTCGGTCCCACCGATTTGGCTTATGCCATTGCACAAGTGAGACTCGGTCTGACCGAAAATTACTTATCGGTGTGACCGATTTTGGAACTCTGTGAAACCCTAGCAGTCTCGGTGCCACCGAACTGTGACTCGGTCTGACCGAGTTCACTAGTTTAGGTGCCAAAACTGCTTCGGTATCACCGAGTTTAAAAATCGGTAGATCCGAGATGATTTCAGTGGGAAACTAAAACTAAATTTTTGAATCATTCTTCTGCAAAAATCTCTGCATTTTGTGATGCTCATCTATTCTACCTCATCTATAAACTATTCACAGGGTCAGCAGTCAGAGCTTGCAGCATGTCTGATCAGAGTGACAGCCAGAACTTGTCAGAGCAGCAAGTGCAGATGAGTGAGGGCACTAGTCCCTCCAGCTCTTCAGATGATGGCAGCAGAAGTACCCCAAGCAATCTGCCAAAAGCTGCCACCAGACAGAGGAAGAAGAGAACTTCAGACTCCGAAGATGAAGATTATGTGGCAGAGGAAGAGGCCACATCAAAGAGAGTTGAGCCAGCTCAAGGCACAAAGCCAGGTCTAAAAATCAAAAGGCCAGCAGGCAGGCAGCCTATGTCAAAGGCTAGAGCCTCAACTGAGAAGCCCACTTCCAAGGAGCCAGTTGCTGCAGAAGGCAAGAAGGGGAAGGAAAGGGTCAAGAAGACCGTAGCCAGAGTGCTAGGAAAGGCTTCCATCATGGAAGAGGAAGAGGAAGAAGAGGTAGCTGCACCAGCACCTAAGGCACCCAAGCTGATGGGTGATGCCATAAGATCAGGGGCTACTGCATCTAAGCCCAAAGCTGCCTCCAAGCCAAAACCAAAGAGGAATACAAGGAGCATTCCTGCAGCTGAGAAGAACAAGGCCCCAGTGCCTGAGACTGTTGCTGAAGAAGAGGATGAAGAGCAAGTTCTTAGAAAGCTCAAGCCCAAGATCCCAGACCACAACGATGCTCATCCTGTGGCTGAGGACATGAAGCTCAGGAGAGATTCAGGGCTGAGGAAGTGGAGAGAAGCAGACCCGTATGCTTCAAGGAGAAGGACTGCTGTGGATTACAGATTTCACACCAAGGAACAGCAGGACTTCTATGAGACAGTGCTGCTAGATAAGAAGTCCATTGTTTGTGACATGAGATGGGTCGACTGGACCTACATGAAGGAAAATGAGGAACACTACCCTGGAGTGTATGACAGCTTTAGTGCGTGTGGAGTTGCAGACTTTGTTGGGAAGAAGCTCACAAAATGGAACAAGGAGCTTATCATGCAATTCTACTCCACAGCACACTTCTACCCAGATGGAAGGATCACATGTATGTCTGAAGGTACGAGGTACCAATCAACTGTTGAGGAATGGGCAAAGTTGATCAATGCCCCAGAGGAGCAAGCAGATGACTTGGACATTTATGCCAAGAAGAAGATGGACCACAACTCAATGTCCAACATGTACAAGGAAATTCCAAATGAAGCTCTTGACACTTTCAAATTTGGCTCAGTGCACTATCTTCTGTCAGGGCTGCCAACAATCAATTGGATATTGAGGCACACTCTCTTGCCCAAGTCTGGAGATCACAAGATGATCAGAGGCCATGCAATCAACTTGCTTCACGTCTTTGATGTGCCACAGAAGTTCAAGGTCATGAGCCTCATAGTAGAGACTATTAAGAGGACTGCAGCAGATCAGAAGAGGAGCTGTGGATATGCACCTCAAATTTAGGAGCTCATCAACTCTAAGATGGGCATGGGCATATATTTATTGGACAAGGAACACCTGCCCATCCGTCCAGATTTTGAGGACAATCAAGTTGTCATGACTGAGAATGAGCCATCATCTGGCCAAGCACAAGCAAAGAAGGAGAAGGCAAGGAAGGAGAAAGCTGCCAAGATGCCAAGCCAAGAGGAGGCATCTGAGTATTTCTTGAAAACTAAACAAGAGAAGCTTGGTTACCTGATTGCATCCACCCTGCGGATTGAGAAAGGACTAGCCACCCTAACTCAGAACCAGGCAAGCTTAGAGAGGATCATGGAACAAAAGTTCTATGACTTGGATGTCAAGGTGACAGAGATTCAGACTGCAGTGGAGCAGCTCCAGGATGACATGTAGGAGAGGAGAGGCAGGACTACCACTGATGCCTTTGCCAGAGTGCCACGAGGTCCGAGGTCGTCTGCCGTGCCAGTTGCTACCACCAGAGCCACCACCTCAGCACCAGCTACAGCCTCAGTTCCACCAGCTCCAGCATCTACTTCAGCTCCAACTCCAGCGTCTACTTCAGCATCTACAGAAGCCTTCGTCCTTGGAGTGATCCGGACTCCACCACCACCTGAAGATCAAGCCTGAGCGTCAATCTAGCACTATGCATTTTCTAGGAACTTTTTGGTAACTTGTTGCCAAAGGGGGAGAAAAATGTATAGATCATAGGCTTCGAGAGAGAGTGTTGCTTTTTTCTCTCTTGCTTTATTTGGTGGTTTTTCGAACCTTGTTTGCTTTAGAGTGCTTGAGATACTATGTCATTGCTTGTGAGACATTGATGATCATGTGTTTGATCATAAGCTACACTTAATGCTTGCTTAATGCTATTATCTTATCTATCTTATGTGATCATTCACTATTCTTGGTGATGAGTGCATGTATTTCATTCTTATCATTTTAAGCGCTCCACCAAGATGTATGAGACATGGAAGAGTAACCCATGACTCTAACTCCTTGTGCATTTGCAGTCCAAAGCAAATTTTAAATATGCACAAACTTAGGGGGAGCTCTTACTTATCACATACTTCTCAAAGCGACGATATATTTCATGCTTATTATCATTTGTCGAAGCTTTGATCTATATGTTGTCATCAATTACCAAAAAGGGGGAGATTGAAAGTGCAACTATCCCTAGGTGGTTTTGGTAATTCATAACAACATATAGCTCATTGAGCTAATGTTATTCCAAGATGATTATTTCAGGAAAGCTCAATGATTGGCATGGCATGGATGTGAAAGTGGAACCCTCAAAATGCTAAGGACAAAGGATTGGCTCAAGCTCAAAAGCTCAAGACTCTTCATTTTATATTTTAGTGATCCAAGATCACATTGAGTCTTTAGGAAAAGCCAATACTATCAAGGAGGGATGAGGTGTTGCCTAATGAGCCTCTTGCTTCATGTGCTTAGTGATATGCTCCAAAACCCTCAACTACTTTCCCATATCCACATATGACCTAAACCCTAAGCCAAACTCGGTCCTACCGATTCTTCCTATCCGGCGCCACCGAGTTTCACTTGTCATAAGCCACTGCCAAACCCTAGCAATTCGGTTCTACCGATAGGGATCTCGGTCTCACCGAGATGGGATTGCAAACTCTCTGTTTCCCTTTCGTAACTTTTCGGTCTCACCGAAAGAGCGAATCGGTCCCACCGAGATTGCAATGTAAATTCAGTGTTTCCCCTTTGTAACTTTTCGGTCTCACCGAAAGAGCAAATCGGTCCCACCGAGTTTGCCTGACCAACTCTCTGGTTAGCTAATTACCAAATTCGGTCTCACCGAGTTTGTGTAATCGGTCTCACCGAGATTACGTTATGCCCAAACCCTAACCATATCGGTCCTACCGAGTTGCATGTCAGTCCCACCGAAAATCTATAACGGTCACTAGGTTTACATTTTCAGTCCGACCGAGTTTGTTGATTCGGTCCCACCGAGATTGGAAAAATGTGTGTAACGGTTGGATTTTGTGTGGAGGCTATATATACCCCTCCACCTCCTCTTCATTCGAAGAGAGAGCCATCAGAACACATACACCATTCCAACTCATATGTTCTAAGAGAGAACCACCTACTCATGTGTTGAGACCAAGATATTCCATTCCTACCATATGAATCTTGATCTCTAGCCTCTCCAAGTTGCTTTCCACTCAAATCTTCTTTCCACAAAATCCAAATCCTATGAGAGAGAGTTGAGTGTTGGGGAGACTATCATTTGAAGCACAAGAGCAAGGAGTTCATTACCTACACACCATTTGTTACTTCTTGGAGAGTGATGTCTCCTAGATTGGCTAGGTGTCACTTGGGAGCCTCCGACAAGATTGTGGAGTTGAACCAAGGAGTTTGTAAGGGCAAGGAGATCGCCTACTTCGTGAAGATCTACCGCTAGTGAGGCAAGTCCTGTGTGGGCGATGGCCATGGTGGGATAGACAAGGTTGCTTCTTCGTGGACCCTTTGTGGGTGGTTGCTTCTTCGTGGACCCTTCGTGGGTGGAGCCCTGTGTGGACTCGCGCAACCATTACCCTTTGTGGGTGGAGCCCTCCGTGGACTCTCGCAACCGTTACCCTTTGTGGGTTGAAGTCTCCATCAACGTGGATGTAGGATAGCACCACCTATCCGAACCACGGGAAAAACATCCGTGTCTCCAATTGCGTTTGAATTCTCCAAACCCTTCCCTTTACATTCTTACAAGTTGCATGCTTTACTTTCCGCTGCCAATATACTCTTTGCATGCTTGCTTGAATTGTGTGATGATTGCTTGACTTGTCCTAAAATAGCTAAAATCTGCCAAGAACTAAAATTGGGAAAAGGTTAAGTTTTTAATTGGTCAAGTAGTCTAATCACCCCCCTCTAGACATACTTTCGATCCTACACCCCCCCGGAGCCATACTAGATCGTCGTCGGCTTCGCCACCGCCACCGCCTCGCCATTTTGTTTGTTGTCTAGTTGTGTGCTTGTGCTGGGCTTGTTGTGCTATGCCCACAGCGGAACTTGGGTCCTTGTGTGTTGGTGTTTGTGTTGGACCATGCCCGCGGTGGCTTTGGGTGCGTGTGTGCAGTGTGTATGTGTGTGTGTTCATGTGACTTTGGTAACTTTGTGCTTGGTGGTGCTTTATTTATAAAGCGGGACGAAAACCTTTTTCGGTATTACCATTCCGACCGGCGGACAATATGAAAAAGGTCCCCACCCACCAACCGTCCAGCAGTCGCGTCATCCCGGCACCAGCATGGTCCTGGTGCGACCTCACCGGGACAACCCGGTCATAAAAAAACCCGAAGAATTACATAAATATCTACAATAGAAAATTAACTCTATAAACCAGAGACTAAATATTTCTATCAAAGGAGTCGAATAATCTCCCATATAATTAGCCTAAGGGCTATCAAACGTGGGCATGTATTCGTCCATTGAGCAATGCAGACATAATTTTTCTTACAGACCGGGGACAAACTAGGTCCCTGATCCACCCAAACCTCCTCCCTCGCCCACGCGCGCTTCCCGTCTGAGACTGCCAGCGCCGCTCTAGAGCGGCAATGTCACATTCATGTCTGGCTAGAATGGACGCGATCTCTCATTGTCGTCGGCATTGAAGCGGCGCTCCAGCCAAGAGAGCGCCGCCCGTGCCGCATCTTGGTGCACACGACTAATCCGCGTGCAAACGACACCACGGGCGTCGGTCCTTCCGTCTACCGCCAACATTAATGGCACGCGGTTGCCAAGGAACCTACTCCGACACCGCCCGCCCGTCTGTCTGCTGCCTACCATTGTCATTCGCCCGCTATATAAGTTGCAACCCCTGCCATAGCCGCAGTCATCCTCCTCCGGCCCATTTCTCCTCACGCTTCAAAGCTCTCTGGGACGGACTGTGGCTGAAGCAGAAGAAGAAGACGGCCGCCATTGCTGCTAGCAGGCAGTCGAAGGCCGACAATGTCCCAATGGAAGACACGGCCGAGGACGAGCATACGCCACCCTTGCCGGTGCATTGCACCATGACCATCGGTGAGGCATGTGCCCATTATATGGACATGGTGCATTAGGCACGGGTCAACGCGGCCTACAACCTTCAGCTCCTCCAGGAGCACCATCAGGCAGAGAAGCAGCTCTCCGCTGGTAGGGCGATCACGCTGAACACAGACGTGGCGGAGCAGGCGGCGCTGCTTGAGTCCTACCACTCTGTCCGCGAGATCCGCCTTGCCCTTTAGCGATACCGCCAGCGGCAGGTGGAACTAGAGGCCGCCTACAAGGAGTTACGATGAGGCGGCGGGCGAGGTGTGGGGCAAGACCGACGACGAGGAAGACATCGCCGGCTCTGCCAAGGCCGCGCCCCTCCGCCAAGACCACGAAGGACATACCTGCGGGTGCCACCGACAGCGAGGAAGAGTAGTGCACGGTAGATGACCACCGCTCGGGTCCTAGGAAGGTCGCCGCTCATATGAAAATCCGTTTGGTTTGCATGAATTTTGTCTGTTTAGTTCCAACGTGGTTGAAATGTATGCGGGCAACATTGGATGACGGCCTCAGCCATCAGTATTCGCGGACAGATGTTGGAGCAAATTTGCGGGTCAACATTGAAGATGCCCTAACACTCTTGCATAAATATAGCTTTCCAATTAAAAATAGAGCTTCATTCCAAAAGTACATGAAAAAATCCATAGAATAAACTAAAAGAACAGACATATGGGGAGTAAAGGTAGAAATTGTGGGATTTGATTCATTTCCGGTAGTCATGAGATGTCATCTTAGGTCTGACTCAGCCTCGGGTGTTGCAAGTACATTAAAAATAGAGCTTCATTCCAAAAGTACATGAAAAAAATCCATAGAATAAACTAAAAGAACAGACATATGTGGAGTAAAGGTAGAAATTGTGGGATTTGATTCATTCCGGTAGTCATGAGATGTCATCTTAGGTCTGACTCAGCCTCGGGTGTTGCTTCTCCTTTCCGTCTTCGGCTCCCGAACAGAAAAAGAAAATAGGTTCGGGTCCAAAGTTGTATCTGGTGTATCCAATCTTGTCGATGTCAGAACGACACCACTTGGTTTGACGAGACCTCTATAGCTATGTGTCATACACTCCATCCTGAAGCAGCATCATCTCCTTTTTGACATCAAGGTAGGGAGGAAAGAACTTGGCCACCATTTGGCCTGAAGATGCAGCAAATTGTGGGTGAAGGTTGGCCAATCAACATGGACATTGTAGGTCCACCGAGGCCACCAGCGATGTTGCTTGGATCCCTATCGTGTGCCTCAAACTCCGTGCTAAAATGCCTTCTTTAGATTAGGAGACGACATCGCTATCGTCAAAAGCTCAAGTCCAATAAGGCACACCCGAGTGGAACAAGCCAAACTAGGATCGTCCACCGTCAATAGTCATCCCTTTCGCCTCCGCGACGAAAATAAAGGATCAGGAGTCTCCCATAGATGCTTGTTCGAGTGCCTCAATGGCTTGTTTTAGGGGGTGAGGTGGATTCACCGCCTTCCTCCTTTGTCGAGATAATTACACCTACGGTCCTCATACTCTCCAGCATGTAACACAATGGTCCCAGAACTCGCGGAATGCTCCACTACGATCCTCAAATACAAGGATACGCTTCAATACTGTCCTGGTTACATCTTACTCTACGCCTCGCGTCCAACCAGGTGCCACGTCAGTGTACAGTAGATGTGTGGGGCCCCCATGTCAGCATAGGAGAGAGAAAAACAAGGAAAAATAAAATGCTAGGCGGAGGATCGAACCTGAGACCTCCAGAAAAGCAAACAGACGAGCTGGCCACAAGGCCAACCCATCAATCCATCGTGCTCACGTATCAGCTAGGAAGCTATAGAGCAGTCCCATATATCGCTAGCTTTCGCCTGCGCACATACTGGCCCGGCCCAGTAGCGTAGCGTATCTCTTCTACTTTTTTCGAATCTTCCAGCGATTTTCCTGTAAGTTGCCTACCGGTTTCCTTTTTATTTTTACCCAGGTTTATGTTTAATTTTCCCATATAAAAATATAATCATTATTAATATACAATTTCTGTGTATTTTAAATCTTTAATTCATTTTCATATAATTGGTCCGGCATAGTAGCATACCGTACCCCTTTTTTTAATCTTCAAGTGATTTTCCTGATGCATATTCTATCCTCTTTTTTTACCAAGTTCGTGTTTATTTTTTCTTTCTATTTTTAAATTTCATTTTTTTCATATAAAAGAATACAGTTATTGTGTATTTTAAATATTTATTCTATTTTCATTAATTTTTACCTTGAAGACATAAACATGAACTTTTTCCAAAATTTATGTGGATTTAAAAAAAATGTCAGAAAAATTTATGTATCTTCATTCAGGACCACAAACACGCGCAATTATTGTGTATCTTCATTGTATATTTAAAATACATAAATATTTAAAAAATTGGCAACGTGTATTTTTGAATTATATTCAGCATGGTGTCACAAAATGGTTATATTTTTGCCCAATTATATGCCCAACTACCGGTTTTTATATTAAAGTAAATTTAATAAAAACATGTTTACCTCTTCAAGTTACTCAATAATGAAAACACAATGAATATTAAAATACACAATAATTGTGTATTAGTAATTATTGTAATTTTTTCTTACATTTCTTTTTTTAAACTGGAAAAGATAAAAAGAAAACCGGTCATTGGGCATATAATAGGGCAAAATAATAACCATTTTCCAAAACCATGCTGAACATTATTCAAAATATACTTTGTTACTTTTTACAATTATTATGTATGTTAATACAATGAGGATACAAAATAATGCGTGTTTGTGGTCATGAATGAAGATACATAAATTTTCTTATAATTTATTTTATTTAAATCCATATAAATTTTAGAAAAAGCTAATGTTTATGTCTTCAAGGCACACAATAATGAAAATAGAATAAAGATTTAAAATACACAATAATTGTATATTTATAATTATTGTATTTTTATATGGGGAAAATAAACATAAACCTGGGGAAAAATAAAAAGAAAACCGGTAAGAAATGCACAGGAAAATCGCTTGAAGATTCGAGAAAAAAGAAGAAGAGATACGCTACTGGGCCGGCCCTGTTATAAGCGAGCGATATGTGCAATTGCTCCAATTTGTTCTTGCTGCCAATTGAAAGTCGTCGACATGTCGGCCTGGTGGCTACCTCGGTTGCTCTCTTACGCAGTGGTTTCGAGTTCGATCCTCGGCGTAGCATTTTGTTTTTCCTTTTTTTCTCTCTCCTATGCTGACATGGGAGGCCACGCATCTACTGTACACTGACGTGGCACCTGGCTCGGCGCGAGGCGTAGAGTGAGACGTAGCCAGGACCGTATTGGAGCATATCCTCGTATTTGAGGACCGTAGTGGAGCATTCCGCGAGTCCCGGGACCGTTGTGTTAGATGCCGGAGAGTACGAGGACCGTATGTGTAATTATCTCTCCTTTGTCCATCATGGAGGCAGTGTGGAAGGTGACAGCGACGACCACCGGATGCTACCCGTGAGCTCTGATAGCTGCTTCTCCAACACATAACATGAGTCGTTGGCACAAGGCCAAATTCTGACACCGAGTCAAATGATATGAACATGATAACTCTGAACCTACTATATGCAGAAACAGCCTGAGCACGTCTCTCGTCCCCGTCGGGGCGGTCGTGTTATTGAAGAAAAAAGAGACACTTTTCATGCCCTCTGCAGATGTCCTCATGCGGTCGCCTTGTGGCAAGCTATGGCGAGGCAATGGAATATTTCGGACATCTGTCGAGTCATGCACACTGGGCCAGAGTGGCTTTTCATGTGCTCGCGGACTTGTCACCAGAGGAGCGGATGTATACGCTCATGACGATTTAGCGTTGTTGGCATGTGAGGAATGAGATCATCAACGACAAACGACCACCGCCGGTCGAAGCCTCGACCAGATTCCTAACCAGCTATATCAACTCATTGCTAGCCATCCAGGCGTACCCTCGTGGAGATCACATCAAAGGAAAAATGGTGGCTGCGCCTTTGTACAACAGGAAATTGTTATCACATGTTGAGCGTGAGAAGCCATCATCACTTGGATGGGAGGCATCGCCGGCCGGCTGGGCTGCGCTCAACATCGACGGGTCCTTTTCTGCCAAGGACGAAACTGCAGGAGCTGGCATGGTCCTCCGGGATGAACATGTAGATATTATTTTTTTCGTCTTGCCGTGAGTTAAGGCAGTGTGCATCACCACTAGAATCTGAACTTGCTGCATGTTCAGAAGGCATCTCCCTGGCTATCCAGTGGTCTGAGCTGCCTTTTGTGATTCAAACGGACTGCGCAGAAGTGGTAAAACTAATTGAAGGAGGTATTGGCGACCGATCGGAGCATATGATGTTGATCCGCGAGTTTACTTCGCGTCTTCGAAAACATGGTAAATTCTTAGTTAAGCTTGTGAGGCGTGAACAAAACACTGTTAGTCATTTTTTAGCGAACTTTGGTCGAATAAAGAAGCGCACTGCGGTGTGGCTTCATTCTGGGCCGGACGAGATTTCGGACCTATGTAATGCAGACATGGCTGCCACTTAATTAATGAATTCCCTTTTTTCCCCAAAAAAAGAAGAAAAAAGAGAAAGGAGTCGGGACAATGTACCTCATACTCAACACGGAGGGGAAATAAAGAAGTCAAAGAGAATATGTAGGGGAAATAAAAAAGTCAAAGGGAATATGTATTATACTATGTGACCCTTGCCACTGGGCTATTGCCCTATTTCAGAAATTATGGAGACACCTAACTAGACGTATCTCCTGCTATTGATCGTTGTCTCTCAGTAATACCGTATACATATGTAATATCTCCGGAAACAAGTGCACGCGATGGCCGACCTAGCTCAGTGGTAGAGCACGTGGCTTTTGAGCGCGTGGCTTTTAACCACGTGGCCGGTCGGCGCAAATACTAAGAAGTCTAGGCCTGTAAGGTTCCATTTTTCTGGTTTTTTTACCTCTGCTGTAAAACTGACACGTGTGCTGTTGGGTTTTAATTGTGTGCGTATTAGTTTTTTAGGGGGAAAGGTCTGCATGTTTGCATTGATTTTGGAGTCCACTGCTTTGACGGTCTCTTGCCGCTTTGACTGCTTCTAACGTGGGGACGTGTTGATTCTTGTTTTGACCATGTGTCTTCTTGTTTGCCACGTACCAGTTTTGTAGCATGTTCTGGTTTGTTTGTTTGCCACGTTAGTCGGTTTCTGGGCTCTACCAATGGCCTGCGTGTGTGTTTTCTCTTTCTTTTTCCTCTCCCTTCTCCATCTGGACTCCCCTGAAGCCTCAATCTTTACCGCATATATATATACAGGCTGCAGCTCCTCCACCGCCGTACGGGCCTATAAAGAGGCTCTCTTCATCCCCTGAAGGTCCCTACCTCGCCTCCTCCCAGCCCTCCCCACTCATCTCCGCCGTCCATATACCCATCTCCTCTCCGCGTGACCCAGATGAGGAACCATCGATGATGGCGTACGGGAAGCGCGCATGGAGGGCGTTGCCGAGGCGGCGGCGCCGGCGACGGAAGCTACCTCTACCGACAACAGCACGAATCATCAAGGGCCGCGGTGCTGCCATCCCAGTTGTCGGCGTCCTCTTGTGCGCCCCGGCCACAGAGGAGGACTGCCACAACTGTTGTGGATCCTCATCGTTCGTGTTGTGCAAGGACGGGGGTCGTCCTCGTTGTGCGAGGGTAGCACATCGGGAGCTGCAACAACTAGGTTGCCGCACTCCTCGTCGACGCCCTTCTGAGCCTGTTGAACGCCGCGGTCAACGACTACGTGGGAAGAGCTGCGACATGCTGCTTCACCTTCAATGGCTTTTCGCGCCGGTACTTACCCTGCTTCAGCATCCCTTCCTTCTTGTTCGTGGTCTTAGAATAATCAGACTAACGCAGCAGGGTAGATACATATTGCGAACTGCTTCTACTACCTCGATAGTCTGATTTTTGGTCCCCTTTTTTTCTAGATAGAATATTGATTTTTTGGGTCCCCTTTTACCACTCAAGTACTGAATGTCTGATACTAATATGTGGTAATGTGATTTTTCTGGGGTCCCCTTTTACAACTCAAGTTCTGAATGTCTGATACTCATATGTGGTAATGTGAATATCTTCACCATCATCATCATGTACCAAAATGAACAACTATAACGCCCTCAAGTTTTGCATTCATTTTATTGAGAAGATCCAATGGCTGTGAACAGAAAATTCTAAAAGAAATAATTATGTTAACTTTGATCGCTAGCAGCTGTCATTCGTGAGTGTTATTTGTATTGCTTTTTTTACTGTTCTTGCTATTAATTCTTTCATACAGGTCAAAAGACTGCAGGCATGCAGAATACATCTCTGAAGGACCTAGCCATGACTATTACTGTGCATGTGTGAACTCCTATGATATGGGAATTTGGAAGCCAGGAAACATGGGCACTATTTCAGCTGGATTTTGTTGTAGTAGATTGCCATGTTAGGCTGAACAAAGGGCAATATAGTGTTTTGCCTTCTATCAAAAGTTGGTGATCTGAAATACTGAACAAGTTTGTTACTCTGGCAGAAAACTATTATGGAGGGGGACGTGTGGTGCAGAACCGAATAGACAAAGAACATGCTCAAAGAGGGCTCTATCTATCGAATCTCAGTTTTTGATGTTTAAGTGCCAAAAAGATATACAAAGGAGTGGATTTTCCTACAAAGATTTGCTTCACCCAGAGAACATTGCCTATGAAAAGGCCTCAACCAGACAATTTTCCCAGATTTGCCTACAGTATGCATCCTTTTACGGTGTTGGAGAATAGAGCAAAATATACCTCTGTCAAGTAAATGTGTTGACAAGTACTTAAAATGTAGTGTACACAAGCAAAAATAAAGGTCGATGCGTACATATTTTTGGAATCCATAGATATCGTTGGTTTGATAACATTGGTTAGTGAGATTCTACCCCTGGCAGGTACAAACAAGGGAGACAGATTTATATCGGTGATGGAAAGTACAATTATTTGGAAGCATTGTCTAACATAGGCATAATAAAGGTTAAATGACTATAAACTGGATAATTCCTGCAGCCAATCTGCTGTTGGAAGATTCGGTTGAGGCATTAAATGTTCAAGGCTTACGCTCGGCTTCTACCAACGAACCGACCATTGTTGTGTTTGTTGGCATGCTGGTCAGTCTATTTTCATGTGAATTAGTGTACTTGCCCAAAGAAATGCAGTTTGTCTGCATGGCAAGGACATGTAGAACTTGCAAAAATATAAACGGTATATTTTTTAAATGGTTCAATGTCACAGGGTATGCTAGCAGACAAGTATACATCAACTGCGGCAAGACTTTGATGACGCGGAACCGTCAACATGTTTGTCTGACCTCCTCGGCGAAGTCCGCTCCATGATCACCTCCCAGCGAGACCGAGCGCGCTTCACCGCCGTTTGTAAGTCATGTCTACGCGAGAGATAAAGAATAAAGATATGCATCATGTAGTGCTTAATGATCTTGATTTACCTTGTTGTTCCAAAGGACTGATTCTACGGGATAGATAAATAATAAAGATATGCATCATGTAGTCCTTACGCAAAAATTGCCATGAAGGTTTTAGTTCATCTTTGGGGAGCCTATTGAAACAAAAGGTAACCAGTTGCACTAGCGAATAGTAATCTGAAAAGATACCTAGATGTTCTCATGGCAAGTCAACATAAGCTACCTTGTTATCCTTTTTCGATAATCGAAAAATGAAGTATTTGGAGAGCCCATGTCTGATTAGGTTTGCTTCTTGAGTTTTCGGAGATCCCATGTCTGATTAGGTTGGTTTCTTCTGTTTTCGATTGGTTTACTTGTTTGCATAGGGAGGGAAAAGGAGTTAAGAGAAAAAGAGAAGGCTCAGCACCTCTATTTGCATGTCAAATCTGAAGTAGAGAGCTATCTGAAGGAGAAGAGAGAGAAGGATCCCTACAGGAGTACACTGCCCGGTCTTCTATATCAGGCAGGAAATGGTTCTGATGCAGAAATACCCACATTTGAACCCGCAAGCTGAGATGATCATTTTGTCATTAGTTAAGATCCAAACCAATTGTTTATATTGTTCATGTTAAATCTTTTATATACAATAGTTGTTTTTATTAATTTTACCTCAAATTAATTGCAGTTTATTCAAATTAGAAAAGTCAATAAATATTAAAAACTAAGTTCAGAACTGTAAATTTCTATGTGATGAACATTCAATGGATTTACTAACCTAGGCAGGGGCTCTCATTCCAAACGGTGACTGAGTGAAGGACCAGAAATTTTTCCAGTCACTAAATGTTCTTTTGTCAATATCTACCAGTATATTGTGCTAAAGGCCAACAAAAGAAACTAAGCACACAGTGGTTATGCGATAGCTATTTTTTTGCATAATATTGACATATGGAATCTCTGTTAGCTGGAATATGCAACATAATGGAATGGTAATAGCAGATATGATACCATCAACTCCAATAATTTTTTCATTAAGAATCATGTCTATCAACTCAAATAAATTTTGCATTAAGCATCATGTCTTCTCTGTAGCAATCTGGATTTGTCTTCTTGTGCTTATTTGCCTAAAACACAGTAAATTTGCAATGCTAATTGAAGAAAGCCATGGGAAGTTAAACAAATTTGTCACGGTCTACATAGTAGGGTCATGGCAAAGTCACTACCTAAATATCATGGCAGATTTGCCATGGTCTACATGGTAGGGTCATGGCAAGGTCACTACCTAATATATGTCATGTTTGAGTAAACAACTTTTATGAATTTTTCCAGGTCAATGTGTCAAACATGTGTCGTGTCACTTTACAAAAAATTCATATCCGCAAATGCCAATTTCCCTAAAAATGCAGCATTTGAGTAGACAAAAAATTCTGAATTTTTTCATAGGATTTTTCAAAAAAAAATACCACCCCACCTTACAAAAATTGCCACATTATTTAGAACAATTCTCTAATTTTGAGATGGCCTACTAGTAACATTTTCAGAATTTTGCCATGTGTTAGATAACATGGCAAACTTGTATAAGAAAACAGGGATACACACGGCAAACTTTAACCAATTTGTCCTATAGAAAATTGCCATTCATCGGTCAAGCTCCACTTCGGGCATGTATCAATGGAAACAAACAAAGTTTACTAGGATTTGTGATGGGGGATGAGTAGACACGGGAGCGCATACACAATGAAAGGATTGCTAAAAAAAATTCAATCTGCGGGACACTGGATGGCAAATGAAAATAAAAGGAAGCACATATGATGAGACGAGGAGGCAAGCCTTGTAGTTTATGGGCATCTGCCTTGTAGTCTAGGGGCATCTGGCTGTTCCCCAGGCCCTTGCACTTGGTGTGGTCGCCGCGTTGGCGCCCCTGACGCTCCAGCCAGCGCGCACACGAACGAGTCGCTACCGCCACCTGAGGATATGGTGGCTGATTCCAGCGAGGACCAATAGCAGCCACAACACTAGCTGACCAACCCGCTGTGCTCGCTCAGCCCGAAATTTCCAATTACGACGACCAGGATAGCGGCTTGGCTTGCCCTGCACCCTTGGTTCCCGTCCTCGGTGGGGCCGGAGCGTGGTCATCGATTCTTCGCCTCACCAGTACAAGGACCCAAAGGGTGACCATGTGCCCCTCTGTGAGTTCAAGAACAAGGCGGCTCTGATATTTTCGACGTGGACCTCCTTGCGCAGGCGCACGCTGTCGGCCACTGATGCCGAGCGGCCTACACGCGCCTATCCCTGCCGCCGCGCGTCGAATCGAGACCAGCCATTGTTGTCACTGGTCCTCCGTGGCCGCCGTTGTCGCTTTGAGTGGAAGGCGGACAAGCTGCGCGTAGCTTGAGTAGGTCAAGCTCTGGGGATGTGTGCTGACGTCGGACGCCGGAAGCAGCTCCCCCGCGCCACGAGACCCGCCATCGCCGCCGCGAGCAGATCGGTGTTGCCGCGACATCTCGTTTGACTCTCTATCACTGGAATGGAAAAGAGTAGGGGTTGGGCGAGTGGGTGAGGGGGAGCTGCATAGAAAACGGGCGTCCGCGTGGTTAGTTGTAGGTCGCAAACATTTTCACAGGCTGATGTGTCAACAAGCGAGCATCAAGATTTGTGCGTGTCATCAGACGGCGGTAGACCATCTATGCATGTACCAACTAGATGCACATTTTCCTTGTATAAACTACTTTACCATCGATTAAGTCTTAAACGACTTACCAGATATTACAAAAGAAACTAAATAGTTGATTAATCCATGTGGCGCGGCGTGCCGCCGCGCACTACCCGCTAGTAGGTTCTATTTTGAGATGCAACCTTTTTATTAATAACTATATGAAATATATACTGCCCTGGTTGAATACTTGGGAAATTCCATCTTTAGTGTACATTCGATCCCATAGATGGCGCAAATTTATTTCATTTTAGATGCAATCTCTTTTCTAATAATTATGACTATATGTTGTCCTTGTTGAATACTTGCAAAATTTTATTTTTAGTGTGGTCGATCCCAGTTGGGAAATTCTACTTTTAGTGTGGATTCGGTCCCATAGGTGGCGCAGATTTATTTCATTTTTCGCACAAAAAAGAAATCATTTTGAGATACAATATTTTTTTAATAACTATGAGTATACTGGCCTGGTTGAATACTTGGGAAATTCTATTTTTAGTGTGGATTCGATCCCCATGGTTGGCGTAAATTTATTTCATTTTGTGACGCAATTGCTTTAATAATAACTATGAATGTATAATATATTGGTGCGGTTGAATATTTGGGAAAATCTATTTTTAGTTTGTTTGATCCCACAGTCAACGCCAATTTATTTGATCCAATAGTTTCAACAACCCCTGAAAAAAAGGAACATACTAGATTGAAGCATACTCGTCTTACACAATATCCGTGTGGGACCGGCTAGAGATCAATCAACTGAAAACGAAATTCGCGTCAGTCAACTGACCCAAGTTTGTTTCAGTCGATTTGCTCCAAGTGGGAATGGAGGGACAAAGCGATGTATGAGTTGATCCTGATATTTCATCCATGCATGATCTGTAGTGCTGCTCAGGCTGGTCGTAATGGGAATATCATCAGTGGTATTATGCATGCCAACTAAAAATTTTAGATGATGTGGCACATAATTCATTCTTACACCTATGCACCGAAATTGCACTTTATCATAATATGCAAAAATAATCATATAATCATGAAATTTTGGCACATATTATACATTATTTGTTTATACATAATTACACTCAGCCAAAAACCCACAAAAACAAAAAAAATAAACAATAATGGAAAGAAAGAAGGAAAAATAAAAACACATAGAAACATAAAACAGAAATAAAAATGCAAAAATACCCACAAAATAAAGAATTAAATTTCCTAAGGAAGAATGAATTAGTTGCATTAATATTACCATTTGTGCTTTTTATATGTATGCAAGAATAAGCACTGACAGAATTTGCACGAAATATACATAAAAAATAAGTTTTTTAAAAAAATATGCAAGAATAAGCATATAAAAGTGGAGCTTTTGCCAAAACAAAATCTAAGAACAAATGAGTATTTGAGTCGGTATTAACCTTAATGTAGAATGAAAATCAAGTAAAGACTAAAACAATATCAAAATAATAATTTTTCTGAAAAATAATAAATTTAGTGGCGTTGGTATTTCCATTAAGAAGAGAGAAAATTAAAAAAACTTGCGCACAACTTTGCACCAAAATGCACTTATCGTAATATAAAAAAATAATATAATAATGAAATTTTGGCACATATTATATAGTATTTGTATGTAGATAATTACACTCATCCATAAACCCATAAAAAATAACCAATAAAGAAAAGGAAAAAAGAAAAACGCGACTCAGAGAAGCAAAAACGAGCCCAAGAAGCAATTCGACTGACCCAAAATAAGGGTCAATCGATTCCACACAGCCCAACTCACTACCAAAATGACACAAAAAAATAGCACACATATCAAAGCAGAATCGAACAGCCACAAAATCGATTGACCCAAAAAGAAATTTTAGTTGACTGATATATAGCTAAAGTGATTCCATGTAGCACATTTGACACACAATCATGATGGATTCTTGCCATGGTTGGCGCAAATTTATTTCACTTTAAGATGTAATATATTTTCTAATAACTATGAGTATATAATGTCCTTGTTGAATATTTGGAAAATTCTATTTTTAGTGTGGTCTATCTCCATTGGGAAATGCTATTTTTAGTGTGGATTCGATCCCCATGGTTGGCCCGGGTTTATTTCATTTTTCATAAAAAAAATCATTTTGAGATGCAATCTCTTTTTTAATAACTATGAATATACTGGCCTCGTTGAATACTTGGGAAATTCTATTTTTAGTGTGGATTCGATCCCCGTGGTTGGTGCAAATTTATTTCATTTTGCCGTGCAATTGCTTTATTAATAACTATGAATATATAATGTATTGGTGTTGTTGAATACTTGGGAAAAACTATTTTTAGTGTGTCTGATCCCACAGTCAACGCCAATTCATTTGATCCAATCGTTTCAATAACTCTTAAAAAAAGGAACATAGATTGATGCGTACTCATCTAACACAATATTCCGTGTAGCACATTTGGCACACAATCATGACACACGCAGCATAGAAATCAGCTCCTCTGAAAAAGAGCACAGTTCACCAAAACCTACCGACATGAATATAGTTTCAAAGGTATCAGTGTATTAAAAACGAGTTATACTCAAAAGTTGTTTTTATTTTATATTTACAAACAGAAACAAAAACCCAATAGCATTTTTTTAGATTAACCCGGAAACATTTGAATGAGCCGGCATGCTCGGCCTCCTTCCTACTTGACATACACAGCATGGGCTAGTAGACCCAACATAAACCAGAAACATCTTAACCTAGTTGGGGCTTGAAACATCTCTCATAGACATATTTGAGGAATTCGCATGACATTACAGAGAGACCATGTATGATTATAGGAGATTTTAACAAGATGTTAGTTGCAAACGAGAAGGAAGGTGGCAACATCGGACCATTATACTTGATGCAAAACTTCAAAGATTGCATAGAAGAGTGTGGTTTACATGAAGTTATGCACATTGGCGACCCATTCACATGGAGTCGGGGGACGATAAGGGAGCGCCTGGGTAGAGCTCTATGCAATGAGAAGTGGTCTGAATTTTTTTCCTATGCAGTTGTGGTACATGAGCATCATACCCATTCATATCATCGACCCCTGGTGTTGGTTACAGACTATTACGCAGCAACGCTATCACAGAAACCGAAAGGAGAGAGGAGGTTCAAAGCACAGTGGCTAAATGAAGATACAGTGAATGAAATTGTTGCCACAGCCTGGCAATGCACCCAGCTGATGGGGGTTGGGTTGTCGTTGTCTGACCGCACAAGAGTAGTAAAAGCAGAGCTTTTCTAGTGGGATCGAGAAACATTAAGAGGTCCGAAGCGGAGAATTCATAAATTGGAAAAGGATTTGGAGAAGTTAAAGCGAGAACAGCTAACAAGCGGATCCAGACATAGAATGAATGAAATACAAACTCTGATAAAAAACCTACTGGACCAGGAGGAGATCGTCTGGCTCCAACGTGCACGGGAAAACTAGTTACTACATGGTGACAGGAACACTTCATTTTTTCACAAAGTAGCTTCGGCGCAGAAGAAGAGAAACTGGATTAAGATACTCTTATATGATGATACAAGAGTCTGGAGAGAAGATACAGATGAAATCAAATCTATTATTTGTGGATATTTTATGGAGTTGTTTACATCCCAAATTTCCGAGCCAAATAGAAACGTTCTAGATCATGTGCAAAGGAGGGTAACCACTCCTATGAATGATGCGTTGATGGCTCTGTATACAGTGGAAGAAGTGAAGAAAACATTATTTTCCGTTGGTGATCCTAAGGCCCCAGTCCGGATGGCCTATATGCTATTTTTTACAAGCGGTTTTGGTCCATGTTAGGAGATGACCTTGTTGAAGAGGTGTTAAATGCAGTTATTTCTCAGATCGTGCCCCAAGGCTGGAATGACACCACAACTGTGTTATGAGCCCCAAGGTACTTTCTCGAGAAAAGGTATCACAGTTTATACCGATAAGCCTATGCAATGTTGTTTACAAGGTTATTGCCAAAATGACTACCATGAGACTGAAATTGTTTCTACCTGAAATAATAAGCCCAACTCAGAGTGCATTTTCCCCTGGGAGGTTAATTACGGATAATGCTCTTATTGCTTACGAAAGCTACAATTCAGCAAAAGAAAACATGCAAGGATGGGTGGTGTTGGGTCAAGCTTGACATGCACAAAGCATATGATCGAATAGAGTGGGCGTTCCTGAAAGCTATTCTTTTGAAGCTCGGTTTTAATGCTAACTGGGTACAGATGATTATGTTATGTGTTTCTTCAGTTGAATACAGAGTGAGGTACAACTCAACGGAGACAGAAGCATTTAAACCAACCAGAGGTCTCCGTCAGGGGGGGGGTCCTCTCTTGCCGTATCTATTTCTCCTTTGTACGGAAGGCATCACTGCCTTATTATCCAGGGCCGAACAAGAAGGTGACCTCATGGGAGTCACAGTTTCCCGTGATGCACCGGTAGTAACAAACCTTTTGTTTGCAGATGACTCGCTTATTTTGATGAAGGCCAATGCTGCTTGCTTAAAATCCATATTGGATATGTATTGTTCAGCATCCGACCAACTTGTTAGTGTGGAGAAATCTAGTGTCTTTTTCAGCCCAAGTACAGAGGTTAATGTGAAGGTCGAGGTATGCTCAACCCTAGGTAATATGACAGAGGCTTTGAATGACAGGTACCTGGGTCTTCCATCAACTTTGGGTATTGATAAAAGTATCAGTTTCCAATATTCGATCGATAGTCTAGTTTAGAGATTGATGGGATGGAAGGATAGATGTTTATCTTCTCGAGATAAAGAAGTGCTCTTAAAATCAGTAGTGCAAGCCATACCAACTTATGTGATGTTCGTCTTCAAAATTCCTAAAAAAAATATGCAAATGAATCACATATGCGATGTCTCATTTTTGGTGGGGTGATGATGCAACTAATAGAAAGATGCATTGGTTCGCATTGTGAAAGATGTGTATACCAAAGATCAAAGGTGGTGTGGGCTTCAGGGATATTCATGTTTCAATCTTGCACTCCTAGCAAAACAAGCCCGACGTCTTATTGGTAATCCAGATTCATTATGTGCAACTGTCCTAAAAGCGAGGTACTTCCCCTAAGGAGATCTCTGATGTCACTTGAAGCTACATCGGTATTTTCCCAAAAAGGAAGGGATGATGCAGCACAGCGGCGGTAGGTATTTCCTTCAGATATGAAACCAAGGTTATCGAACCAGTAAGAGAACCAAGCAACACAACGTAAACAACACCTGCACACAAATAACAACTACTCACAACCCAACGTGTAAAAGGGGTGGTCAATTCCTTTCGGGTAGCGGCGCCCCAAGATGGGCAAACAGACGTCAGAGAGTTGTAAATATTGATAGATCGAACGGCAAATAAAATAAATTGCAGCAAGGTATTTTTGGATTTTTGGATTTAATAGATCTGAAAATAAAAGGAAAATAAAATAGATTGCAAAGGCAAATAATATGAGAAAGAGACCTAGGGGCCGTAGGTTTCACTAGTGGCTTCTCTCGAGAAAATAGCAAACGGTGGGTAAACAAATTACTGTTGGAAAATTGATAGAACTTCAAATACTCATGATGATATCCAGGCAATGATCATTACATAGGCATCACGTCCAAGATTAGTAGACCAACTCCTGCCTAAATCTACTACTATTACTCCACACATCGACCGCTATCCACCATGCATCTAGTGTATTAAGTTCATGGAGAAACGGAGTAATGCAATAAGAATGATGACATGATGTAGACAAGATTGATACGTCTCCTACGTATCTATAATATTTGATTGTTCCATGTTGTTATATTATCAATCTTGGATGTTTTATAATCATTTTATATCATTTTTTGGTACTAACCTATTGACATAGTGCCAAGTGCCAGTTCCTGTTTTTTCCGTGTTTTTTACATCGTAGAAAATCAATATCAAACGGAGTCCAAATGCCACGAAATTTTACGGAGATTTTTTATGGACCAGAAGGAATATGTTGGGCCCTGGTTGCACCTGGGGAGTCTCAAGGAGGGGACAACCCACCAGGGCGCGCCAGGAGGCCCAGGCGCTCCTTGGTGGGTTGTGCCCACCTTAGGTGCCCCCGGGACCGCCTCTTTGCTCTAAAATTACCCAAATATTCCCAAAACCCTAGGGGAGTCAACGAAATATTCATCCAGCCGCCGCAGAGTCCAGAACCACCAGATCCAATCTAGACACCATCTCGGGTGGGGTTCACCACCTCCATCGGTGCCTCTCCGATGATGCGTGAGTGTTCTTTGTAGACCTTCGGGTCCGTAGTTAGTATCTAGATGGCTTCATCTCTCTCTCTTGATTCTCAATACAATGGTCTCTTGGAGATTCATATGATGTAACTCTTTTTGTGATGTGTTTGTTGGGATCTGATGAACTTTGAGTTTATGATCAGTCATATCTTTTTATATCCATGAAAGTTATTTGAGTTTCTTTAATCTCTTATATGCATGATCTCTTATAGCCTTGTATTTATTATCCGATATTTGGGTCTTGTTTGGCCAACTTGATCTATTTATCTTGCAATGGAAAGAGGTGCCCGGTAGTGGGTTTGATCTTACGGTGCTTGATCCCAGTGACAGACAGGGAACCTACACGTATGTATCATTGCTACTAAGGATAAAAAGATGGGATCTATATCTACGCAATAGATAAACGGATCTTGTCTACATCATGTGATCATTCTTATTGCATTACTTCATTTTTCCATGAACTTAATACACTAGATGCATGCTGGATAGCGATCGATGTGTGGAGTAATAGTAGTAGATGCAGGCAGGAGTCGGTCTATTAATCTTGGACGTGATGCCTATGTAATGATCATTTCCTGGAAATCTTCATAATTATTTGAGGTTCTATCAATTGTCCAACAGTAATATGTTTACCCATCGTTTGCTATCTTTCTCGAGAGAAGCCACTAGTGAAACCTACGGCCCCCGGGTCTTCTTCCTCATATATTTGCTTGCGATCTACTTTTTCTTTGCATTTTTATCCATATATATTAAACCAAAAATACCAAAGTACTTTTCTCACTTTATTTTATTTGCGATCTATTAGTTCAATCTACTATAATTTCTGGCATCTTTACCCGAAAGGGATTGACAACCCCTTTAACACGTTGGGTTGCGAGGTGCTGTTACTTGTGTGCAGGTGCTGTTTACATTATGTAGCTTGGTTCTCCTACTAGTTGGATAACCTTGGTTTCTTCACTAAGGGAAATACCTACCGTCGCTGTGTGCATCATCCCTTCCTCTTTGGGGAAATACCGACATAGTCCTACCAGTCAGGAGCTTTTCTGGCGCTATAGTCAGAGAGCAATCAAAAGGAATTCTAGCGTCGTTGCCGGGGAGGATCTTCTTTACAACCAGGTTCCTAATCACAAATCTCATCTCCTCGCAATTTACATTATTTGCCATTTGCCTCTCATTTTCCTCTCCCCCACTTCACAAAAATTTGCCGTTTTATTCGCCTCTCTTTTCCGTCCGCCGTTTTCTCGCCATGTCCGATCTCAAAAGAGCTAAGGGATTTCTCCCTGGTATTAATGCTTTGGATAGCCCCTCTGTCCTCTCTAAACTCATAATCAATGATGCTATGGAAGGATCTATCGGGGTTGTTAAGGAAAATCTTAACCATTGTGATGAAGATGATCTCGGAATTTTTCGTTATTTGCTTGATGAATCTTTGAAAGGTGCTTGGGATAGGTTGTTGAGAATTCGAGCTAGCTATGTGCCCCAAAGTTTTTATGATGGTTTACCTTCATCCTTCAAGCAAGTTTTAGATTCTATATTTGAAAACGGTTTTCATGAAGGGGATGCCGTTGATACTTATGAAAAGACGAAAGCCATATTTGGGCACCCTAAAGGAGAAAATGTTGAATCAACTACTCTTATGTGCTTTTATCTAAATGAAATAATTAAAGAGATGAAGGCTAGTTTAGATACGAATTTTCGCAACATGCTTAATCTTTCTTCAACTATCAATGGCCATGTGCTTTCACAAGATAGAAAATTAAATGTCATTGATAGAAAATTTTACCTTTTCTTTCCAAGTAACAAAGATGACAAAACTTAGATCATTGCTTTATGCCTAGCTAAGGGCGTAAAACTATAGCGCTTGTTGGGAGGCAACCCAATGAATAAAATTTATTTTTGCTTTTTACTTTTCGCTTTCTGTTTTTTGTGTTAGCACAATTATGCTACTATTATGATTGTGTTTTTGTGTTTTAATCAGTGTTTGTGCCAAGCAAAGCCTTTAGGATCTTCTTGGGTAATAGTTGTTTGATCTTGTTGAAAAAACAGAAACTTTTATGCTCACAAAATTAATTTTCATTTTTTACGAGAGAGCAATAAAATACCCATCTGAATTGCAGTAGATCAATATGCAAATTTCTTAGGTCGTCCTAATTTTCAGAATTTTTGGAGCTACAGAAGTATTCGAAATAGTCAGATTGCTACAGACTATTCTGTTTTGACAGATTCTGTTTTCTTTGTGTTGTGTGCTTATTTTGATGGCTCTATGGTTTTCTTTGATGAGTTTTTTACATAGAAAAGTTGGAATATAGTATATATAATACAAAAACAAAATATTAATTGGTTTGGTACAACACTTATAGTAGTGGTTTATTATTCTTATACTAACTGATCTCACGAAGGTTTTGTTGAGTTTTGTGTGATTGAAGTTTTCAAGTTTTGGGTTATGTTACGATGGATGAAGAAACGATGGAAGAGCCTAAGCTTGGGGATGCCCCAGCATCCCAAGCTATTATCAAAAAATGAGCAACCAACTAAGCTTGGGGATGCCCCCGAGTGGCATCCCCGCTTTCTTCCAACAACTATCGTTATTTTACTCGACACTATAATTTTATTCGTCGCATGATATGTGTTTTGTTTGGAGCGTCTTGTATGATATGTGTATTTGCTTGTTTTATTTTGTGTTTTAAGTCATCAGTCCTTGTTGGACACACCTATTTGAGAGAGACAAAATTATATCATGACTTGTTAGAATTGCTCTCTATGCTTCACTTAAATCTTTTATGAGCTAGGGCTTGCTCTAGTGCTTCACTTATATCTTTTTGAGCGCAGTGTGCTTACTATTTTTTGAAGAAATGCTCTCTTGCTTCACTTAGATTTATTTGAGAGTTAGTAAAATTTTGAAGTTCTCTCTTTCTTCACTTAAATTATTTTGAGAGAAATAAATATTATGCTCATGATCTTCACTAATATTTGTTTGAGCTTATGAAAAGCAACACATGAAAATTAGTCCCAAAGTGATAGATATCCAAGAAGGATAAAGAAAAGAAAAATGTCATGAAGATCATTGGACAAAATAAACTTGATTCTTAGTAATAGTTTTGAGATATGATGATGTGATATGTGAGTTATGTTGATGAGTAATTATGCTCTAGTAGGAATATTGGTGTGATGGTTTGTGATTCCTGAAGCATGCACATATAGTCTCCCGTTATGCTATGATGTTGGAGCATGATTCATTTTTTATTGTCTTCCTTATGAGTGGCGGTCGGGGACGAGCGATGGTCTTTTCCTACCAATCTATCCCCCTAGGGGCATGCGTAGTAGTAATTTGCTTCGAGGGCTAATAAACGTTTGCAATAAGTATGAGTTCTTTATGACTAATGTGAGTCCATGGATTATACGCACTCTTACCTTTTCGTAATTTGCTAGCCTCTACGGTACCGTGCATTGCCCTTTCTCACATTGAGACATGGTGCAAACTTCGCAGGTGCATCCAAACCCCGTGATATGATACTCTCTATCACACATAAGCCTCATTATATCTTCCTCAAAATAGCCACCATACCTACCTATTATGGCTTTTCCATGGCCATTCCGAGATATATTGCCACACAACTTCCACCGCTTCCGTTTGATTGTAACGCCTCGGATGTAACATTCCATAATTGTAACTCCAACTCTTGCCTTTTCCGGCTAAGTTATATGTTATATCCTCTGTGGTTGGGTTTTGTCTGTCGTTTTGCATTTTGTTCATGTCATGCATTTCATATCATGTCATCATGTGCATCTCATTTGCATTCATGTTCATCCCATGCATCCGGTCATTTTCCCTGTTGTCCGTTTCGGAATCCAACACTCACACATGCACCCGTTGCACCTCTTAGATCTTGTTTCGTGAGCGGGAGAAAAACATTCTCGGAATGGGTCGAGATTTGTCGAGTGGCCTTGGTACATCACCGGTAGGCCGCCTGTCAAATTTCGTTCTATTTGGAGGTCGTTTGATGCCCCAATGGTTAATCGGGTAACCGCAAAACCCCTCTCTTTGCAGCCCAGCACCCCTCCACAACAACCCACTAGCCCATCTAAACCCCCTCCATGCCATCTGCCGTTGGATCACGATCGTGTGGGCGAAAATCGCACCTCATTTGGACTCTCCTAACTCCCTCTACCTATAAATATGTCTCTCCCCTCGAAATTCGCGGTCTAACCCTGGCTCCACCCACTCCCTCCGCCCGGACACGTCCGGACGGCGCCGGATGCGTCCACCACCACGCCCGGGCAAATCGGGAGCCACCATGTGTCCTGCTTCGCTACCACTCCACCGCCGGCCCGCGAGGCCGCGCGGGGCCCTCCCGGCCCAGCTCG
>NC_041386.1:491117631-491151736 GCF_002162155.2 Triticum dicoccoides
CGCCACCGGTTGCCTCCATCCTCGCCCCGTCTCGCCGCCACCGACCCGCCTCCTCGCCACCCCGTCGCCGGAGCACGCCGGTGCCGCCCTAGATCTGGCGTCCCCGACCCGCCGGCGACCTCCCCCGCAAGCTCCGGCTACCACCACGTCCATCTCCAGCGAGATCTCCGGCCAACCTTGTTTTCCGCGCTGGCTCAAACCTTAGATCCAGAGGTGACGATTTTCTCCAAGTCCCTGAATTCCTATCTCATGTGCACATGTTTGTCATGCCATATCTCCGTGCCCGTAGCTCCGATTTGCGCATATGATATATCGAAATGTTCATCTCGTGATGCTATTCATGCTAGTGTCATTGTCATAAATTTTACTGTTCATAGTGATGCCTTAACCTTCATTGCAAAAGTGCTATATGATGTTGTCTGCTAGAATCCATCATAACTTGCTGATTTGTCATTTTCGTAGCATTTTGTGTATGCATCCTTTAAGTATCATGTCTACATGTTTTAGAAGAATCTTAATGCCATATTTTCAGTGGTGCAAGCATTTTATTTTTATGAGCTTTGTGGTGACAAGCACAAGCATGCAAAGTAGGCCACATGATGTTGCTGATTTCAGCTACTTAGTTTTTTCTGCTAAGTCTTTTCCTGTTACATTATGTTGCTATGTTGACTTGTTGCCACAAGTCGATCCATCCATATTTTGATGAAGTTCAGTAAGGGTGTTTTGAAGATATGGTTATGATCTATCCATTCATGCCTTTGGTTGTAATTATGGAGTAGTGTAGCTTGTTATTATCATGCTCTACTTTTGCTAAATATTGTTGTTGGCAGTTTGTTAACAGGAAGTTCATTTTTTCAATGTGTTTTGCTAGTGATCCATGCATCCTATGACTATGCTATTGCCATGTTTAGCTTCATAAATGTGTCTCTTTACTGTTGGTTACCTTTTGATTCCATGTAATGCTTTGTGGTGAGTAGCACGAGCTCACGAAGTTGCTATCATGAATCTGTTTCTGCCATGCTATGTTTTACTACAAAGTCTGAATCTGTTCACATGACTTGCCATGTTTGCATTGATGCTACCATCTTTTATGTGCATCTTTGGCTAAAGTTCAGTAAGGAAATTTTGTTCTTTGCCTTTAGTACGAGCATGCCATGCCCTTGTTTGCCATGTTATGATCCTGTAGCATGTAGTTTACTAGTTCGAAACATTGCTACCTGATGCTGTTTATGCCATGTTTAGTATTTTCACAGTCTATGAAACTGTTATCGGTTGCATTTTTGCCATGTTGTTTTAGGCTTGTTCTTGTCAGTACTAGTAGGAGCTCAGTGTTCATGATTTGTAGATCTTCACCTGTACTTCACTGCCATGTTCTTTGTTGCTTTATTGAAGTGGTGTAGCTTAGTTTCGTGATGCATCTTAAGTGCTATGATGCTGTTAAGGGCAGATTTGCATTGTTCTTGTTTTGCTCGTCATTTGCAAACCGTGCATCCGTTTCCGGTGATCATTATATCGATTTTGTCCGAAATCACTCCATCTTTCCAGTGGCATGCTTGATTTGCCAAGTTGATGCCATGATCAGCTTTTCCCTTCCGGAGTACCCATATGCATTGCACATCATATCTTGCATTCCAAGCCATGTCTTGCATCATGTTGCTTGTGCATTGCACCGTGTTTGATTGTGTTCCGTTGCCTTTGTTCTTGCCTTGGGTAGAGTCGGGAGACAATTTTGTGAACGAGGATCCTGTTGAGTATGTTTACGAGGAGCAAGCTTTCGACAACCCTGAGAACTTTGCAGGCAAGATGATCATTACCCCCAATATCACTTCTATCTTTGCTTGCTAGTTGTTCGCTCCATCGCTATGTCGTGCTACCTACCACTTGTTTATCATGCCTCCCTTATTACCATGTCAAGCCTCTAACCCACCTTCCTAGCAAACCGGTGTTTGGCTATGTTACCGCTTTTGCTCAGCCCCTCTTATAGCGTTGCTAGTTCAGGTGCCTTGGAGGTTGTTCCATGTTGGGACATGGATATGTTGGGATATCACAATATCTATTATTTAATTAATGCATCTATATACTTGGCAAAGGGTGGAAGGCTTGGACTTTTGCTTGGTGTTTTGTTCCACTCTTGCCGCCCTAGTTTCTGTCATACCGGTGTTATGTTACTTGATTTTGCGTTCCTTGTGTGGTTGGGGTTATGGTACCCCCTTGACAGTTCGCTTTGAATAAAACTCATCCAACAAGGCCCAACCTTGGTTTTACCATTCGCCTAATAACAACTAATATTTTCCTAGGGAGTAATTAACCCGAGGATTTTATTAATCAACCCCCCCGGGCCAGTGCTCCTCTGAGTGTTGGTCCGAATGGGCAGCCTGCGGGGCCACCTCGGGGAAACTCGAGGGTTGGTTTTACTCATAGCTTGTCCCATCCGGTGTGCCCTAAGAACGAGATATGTGCAGCTCCTATCGGGATTTGTCGGCACATTCGGGCGGTCTTGCTAGTCTTCTTTTACCATTGTCGAAATGTCTTATAACCGGGATTCCGAGACTGACCGGGTTATTTCGGGAGAAGGAATATCCTTCATTGATCATGAGAGCTTGTGATGGGCTAAGTTGGGACACCCCAGGGTATAAACTTTCGAGAGTTGTGCCCGCGGTTATGTGGCAGATGGGAATTTGTTAATATCTGGTTGTAGAGAACTTGACACTTGACTTAATTAAAATGCATCAACCGCGTGTATAACCATGATGGTCTCTTTTCGACGGAGTTCGTGAAGTGAACACAGTTGGGTTATGTATGAACGTAAGTAGTTTAGGATCACTTCTAGCTTACGACCATTGCGTAGTTTCTCATCTTACTCTTGTACTCGTATGTTAGCCACCATATTTGCTTAGTGCTTGCTGCAACTCCACCTTATACCCACATCCTACCTATAAGCTTAGATAGTCTTGATATCACGGGTTTCAAGATTGCTTAGTCCTCGTGACTCATAGATACTACCAAAACAGTTGCAGGTGCCGATGATACCAGTGCAGGTGATGCCACCGAGCTCAAGTGGGAGTTCGACGAAGACCTTGGCCGTTACTATGTTTCGTTTCCGGATGATCAGTAGTGGTGCCCAGTTGGACGATCGAGATTTAGCATTTGGGGTTGTCTTCTTTTCATTTGGTTTCGTCTGTAGTAGGACTTTGTGTGTACTCTGAGTGATGTATGAATATTTGGATCAATGTGTGACGTGGCGATTGTAAGCCAAATATTTATTCTTCCTTGTTCATTACATGGGATTGTGTGAAGATGACCCTTCTTGCGACAATACCAAAATGCGGTTATGCCTCTAAGTCATGCCTTGACAGGTGGGAGATATAGCCGCATCTTGGGTGTTACAAGTTGGTATCAGAGCCATCCCCGACTTAGGAGCCCCCTGCTTGATCGAATCGTTGACGTTGTTGAGTCTAGAAAAAAAACTATTTTGAGTCTTAGGATTATATGTATTGGAGAGTAGGATTCTTTTTACTCCTCAGTCCTCTTCATCGCTCTGGTGAGATCTCCTGACGTAGATGTTTTGACTTTCCTCTCCTCATTTTCACTAAAAAAATTAGGATCACACGGGTATCTTGGGATCGTTCCGATATTCTTGTGACAAGAACATTGTTCTTGGTGCCTCCTCACATTTAGGGGTTGTGGCAGTGTCCCGGGGAGTTGAGCTCCGATGTGTTGTCGTCACAATTTTATCATTGCAGTTCTAGAATACCTGAGTTTGCCGACATTGAAAATCTCTTTTATGCAGTTAGTGGTGAGATAACCTCGACGCCACCCAGTACTAGGGAGGGAGTTCGGGAGTATTGCCATGGCTCGTATAACGGATGTTTTCCGAAGGTTGAGGTACACGATTTCCAGAGTTTTCTTGGTTATGTGTTGATGGATGGATACAGTTGGAGCGTAGGGCTTGTTAGTTGTGTGATATATATTGTGCCTCCCTGTATCCCCAACACCAGATTGCATAGCCAGAAAGTTTCGGGAGTTAATAGGTGGGGATTCAAGTAGCTCCTAGTTATTCTTCCGACGGATATTTTCTATGGGATTGGGTGATCCTTACCATATATTTGTTCCAGTCGTACCTTTTTGTTTCATTCATCAACCTTTATCTAAGTGGCTTCTCACCTTAATGGTCATGTAATGTTAACTTTGGAATTCATTTGTTCAATCTCTGTTCGAATGTTTATTGTGAAGACTATATGTTGCAATTTCTATCAGTTGATTCAGCTTGTCTATCTGTCTATCATGGTTCTAAGGGATGTCACCCTCTTCAGGATGGCTCCTCCAACGCGTCTGAATCTGGACCGCAACAATGGGGATCAAGCGAACCCTCCACGTCCGCCACCTCCTCCGCCTCCAGAGGCATGGCAAGCTATCATGGCAGCCACCAACGCCAATACCCAGATGCTTTTGCAACTCTTGCAAGAGCACAACCAAGGCCAAGGCAACCAAGGGAATCAAGGTTAAGGGCAATTCAACAATCAGCCTCAGTTTGCTACCCTCAACCAGTTTCTTGCGAATCAGCCAAAGTCTTTCAGCAATTGTGCCGAGGCCATGGATGCCAATGATTGGCTCATGGACATCAGCAACCATTCTGAATGTAGCAATGTAAGGCCTGAGGACTACGTCAAGTTCGCTTCTTTTCAGCTCAAGGACCAAACAGCTGATTGGTATCAGCAATACAAAGATTCCAGAGGAGGTCGAGTGATTACCTGGGATGACTTCTGCCGGGATTTCAAAGCTCATCACATTCCAACAAGTGTTGTCGAGAGAAAGCATGAGGAATTCCGCAATCTCAAGCAAGGAAGCATGTCCGTGTATCAATACAACATCCAGTTTCAGAAACTTGCTCGCTTCACAAGGCGGGATGTTCCTGATGAAAAGAACATGATCTATCACTTCAGGGGTGGCCTCAGAGAGGATCTGCAGTTAGCGCCTACTCAGTTCGATCAGTTCTACAGCATGGCCCTCAAGCAAGAAGCTGCTCAGCTCAAGTGTGAGGCTTCAAAGAAGAGAATCAGGGATGCAGTTCAATCGTCTTCTTCCTCTCAAGTGGCAGCTAAGCAACAGAAGTTCTGGCTTCCTCCACCTCCTCCGTTTTGTCAGCCCTACCAGCAGAAAAACAAAGGTGGCCATGGATCTTCCCACCCACCCAACCCAGGCTATCAGAAGAAGTCTCAGACTCAAGCTCCGAGGACAGGTGGTCCTCCTCCTCCTTATCATCGTCCGCTCTCAGAGGTTACTTGCAACAAGTGTCAGCAGAAAGGTCAGTATGCAAACAAGTGCTTCAACCAAAGGCGCCTTTCGCATCCTCCTCCTGTGAGGTCTTGAAGCAATGTAGTGGTCAGGCATAATCCCAAGTCTGCAAGGGTGAACATGATGAATTCAGCCCAAGCACAGGAATCTTCAGAAGTGATCATGGGTAATCTCCTAGTTAATGATATTCCTGCAAAAGTCTTATTTGATTCTGGTGCATCGCATTCTTTCATGTCATATCCATTTGCATCGGAGCACAATTTTGACACAGAGGTATTACCTAGAGCATTGCAAGTTGTTTCTCCACCTAAGCATTTGAGCTCTGCTACCTCTTGAGCATGCGTTGGTTTTCCCTTGAAGAGGAAAGGGTGATGCAGCAAAGTAGCGTAAGTACTTCCCTCAGTTTTTGAGAACCAAGGTATCAATCCAGTAGGAGATTACACACAAGTCCCTCGTACCTGCATAAACAATCAAGAACCTTGCAACCAACACGATAAAGGGGTTGTCAATCCCTTCACACCCACTTGAAAAAGTGAGATATGATAAAGATAATAAGATAAACATTTTTGGTATTTTTGTTGTATAGATTGGAAAATAAAGGTAGCAAAATAAACGGTGGCAGAAATAGCAAGTAAATAGAAAATAATATGATGGAAGATAGACTCGGGGGTCATAGGTTTCACTAGTGGCTTCTCTCAAGATAGCAAATTCTACGGTGGGTGAACAAATTACTGTCAAGCAATTGATAGAAAAGCGCATAGTTATGAGAATATCTAGGCATGATCATGTATATAGGCATCACGTCCGCGACAAGTAGACCGAAACGATTCTGCATCTACTACTATTACTCCACACATCGACCGCTATCCAGCATGCGTCTAGAGTATTAAGTTCATAAGAACAGAGTAACGCATTAAACAAGATGACATGATGTAGAGGGATAAACTCAAGCAATATGGTATAAACCCCATCTTTTTATCCTTGATGGCAACAATACAATACGTGCCTTGCTGCCCCTGCTGTCACTGGGAAAGGACACCGCAAGATTGAACCCAAATCTAAGCGCTTCTCCCATTGCAAGAAAGATCAATCTAGTAGGCCAAACCAAACTAATAATTCGAAGAGACTTGCAAAGATATTAAATCATGCATAAAAGAATTCAGAGAAGAATCAAATATTGTTCATATATAATCTTGATCATAAACCCACAATTCATCGGATCTTGACAAACACACCGCAAAAAGAATTACATCGAATAGATCTCCAAGAGAATCGAGGAGAACTTTGTATTGAGATCCAGAGAGAGAGAAGAAGCCATCTAGCTAATAACTATGGACCCGAAGGTCTGTGGTAAACTACTCACACATCATCTGAGAGGCTATGGTGTTGATGTAGAAGCCCTCCGTGATCGATTCCCCCTCCGGTGGAGCGCCGGAAAAGGCCGCAAGATGGGATCTCACAGGTACAGAAGGTTGCAGGGGTGGAAATAGGGTTTCGTGGTGCTCTCTGATGTTTTCGGGGTATATGAGTATATATAGGCGAAAGAAGTAGGTCGGCGGTGCCACGAGGGGCCCACGAGGGTGGGGGCGTGCCTACCCCCTGGGCGCACCCTCCTACCTCGTGGTCGCCTTGTTTCTTCCTTGACGTCCACTCCAAGTCTCCTGGATTGCGTTTGTTCCAAAAATAACTCTCTCGAAGGTTTCATTCCGTTTGGATTCCGTTTGATATTCCTTTTCCGCAAAACACTGAAATAGGCAAAAAAACAACAATTTGCACTGGCCTTTGGTTAGTAGGTTTGTCCCAAAAATAATATAAAAGTGCATAACAAAGCCCATTAAACATCCAAAACAGATAATATAATAGCATTGAATAATAAAAAATTATAGATACGTTGGAGACGTATCAAGCTCTAGTATGTTGGTTTCGAATGTCGGTATCAAGGTGGGCAACTATAAATTCCTGGCTTCGCCAATTGTTCTCGGTGACTCGGATATTGATCTAATTCTCGGCATGGATTGGCTTTCTAAGCACAATGCCTTCCTTGATTGTGCTGCCAGGGAAATTAAATTGACACACTCTTCTGAGGATGTGATCATCCATGCTGCTCATGATGAAACCATTCGGTTGTTCTCTCTCAATGAGAAGGGCGAGTTAGACGCTATTTCTCAGATTCTAGTTGTTTGTGAGTACCAAGATGTCTTTCCAGAAGAGCTTCCGGGTATGCCTCCTCACCGGCCACTTGAGTTCGTTGTCGATCTTGAGCCCGGTACCGAACCCGTTTGCAAGCGCCCATACAAGCTTGGGCCAAAGGAGCTGAAAGAATTGAAGAAACAGCTCAATGAACAAGAGCGTTTGGGTCTGATCAGACCAAGTTCATCTCTGTGGGGTTGTGGTGTTCTTTTTGTCCAGAAAAAGGATGGCACAGACTGATTTTGCGTCGATTATCGTCCATTGAACAAGAAGACAATCAAGAACAAGTATCCACTTCCCAACATCAATGAGATATTCGAGCAACTCAAAGGTGCAAAGGTGTTCTCCAAGCTTGACCTCCGTATGGGTTATCATCAGATTCACATTCATGAAGAAGATATCCCCAAGACAACATTCAGAACAAGCTTTGGTTCTTATGAATATACTGTCATGTCTTTTGTCCTTGTCAATGCCCCTCCAACATTCTCTCATATGATGAACTTCATCTTCAACCCCTACACCAATGAATTCTTCCTGGTGTATCTCGATGATATCTTGGTGTTCTCCAAGAATAAGAAGGATCATGCCAAGCATTTGCGATTGGTGCTCGACAAGCTCAGAGAGTATCAATTCTATGCAAAGTTCTCCTAATGTGAGTTTTGGCTTGATGAAGTTATTTACCTTGGTCACATCATCTCCACCAAGGGCATTGTTGTTAATCCGGAGAAGGTTTCTGCAATTATGAACTGGGAGCCTCCTCGGAATGTCAAGCAGCTCCACTGTTTCCTTGGGCTTGCAAGCTATTGCCGAAGATTCATTGAGAATTTCTAAAAGATTGCGAAGCCTCTTTCCAACCTCCTCCAGAAGCATGTAAAATATTCCTGGACTCCTGAGTGTGATGTTGCTTTCAACACTCCCAAAGAGAAACTCGTCACAGCTCCTGTCCTAACTCCTCCTAATGTGCCTTGTTAATGCAAGAGAAGAAAGTTGTGGCCTATACTTCTCGTCAGTTGAAGCCAAATGAAACTAACTACCCCACTCACGATCTTGAGTTGGCGGTGGTTGTCCATGCATTAATAACATGGAGACATCTCTTGTTGGGGAGGCAAGTGGACATTTTCACCGATCACAAGAGCCTCAAATATATCTTCACTCAACCCAACCTCAACCTCCGGGAAACTCGTTGGGTCGAAATGATTCAAGAGTACAATCCAAGTATTGAATATACTCCACACAAGGCCAATGTAATTGCAGAAGCCTTGAGCAAAAAGGCTTATTGCAACAGCTTAATTCTCAAGCCATTCCAACCGGATCTTTGTGAAGCCTTCCGCAAGCTCAACCTCTAAGTTGTTCATCAAGATTTTCTTGCCAACCTTCAAGTCACTCCAACTTTGGAAGACCAAATCCATGAGGCACAACTCCTTGATACCATGGTGAAGAAGGTGAAACAGGGTGTTTCCAAGGGCTTACCCACTTACTAGTGCTATCGCATTGATGACAAGGACACCTTATTCTTCGAGGACCGGATTGTGGTTCCTAAAGGTGATCTAAGGAAGGTAATAATGAACGAAGCACACAATTCCCTTCTTTCCATTCATCCAGGCGGTTCGAAGATGTACCATGACCTCAAGAAATCATATTGGTGGACTCGAATGAAGCAAGAGATCGCTCAATTCGTGAACGAATGTGATGTTTGTCGAAGAGTGAAAGAAGAACATCAATGACCAGCTGGTCTCCTCCAACCTCTTGCTATTCCAGAATGGAAGTTTGATCATATTGAAATGGACTTTGTCACTGGCTTTCCCAAGTCCAAACATGGGAATGATGCTATCTTCGTGGTCATTGACAAGCTTACAAAAGTGGCTCATTTCCTTCCAATCAAAGAATCTATCATGACAGCTCAGTTGACAGAGCTATACACCTCCATAATTGTCTCGTTGCACGGGATCCCGCAATTGATCTCTTCAGACCATGGAAGCATTTTCACTTCCAAGTTCCGGGACTCCTTCTAGAAGGCCATGGGCACCAACATTCGCTTCAGCACGACTTTCCATCCTCAAACAAGTGGCCAAGTCGAGCGAGTCAATCAAATCCTCGAAGATATGCTCAGAGCTTATGCCATCTCTTTCGGTATGAAGTGGGAAGATTGTCTCCCATATGCCGAGTTCTCCTACAACAACAGCTTCCAAGCAAGTTCGGGCAAGGCCCCATTTGAAATTCTATATGGCAGAAAGTGTCGTACTCCTCTCAATTGGTCCGAGACTGGTGAACGCCAACTTCTTGGTAATGACTTGATCACAGAAGTTGAAGAAATGTGTAAAGTCATCTGTGAAAATCTCAAAGCCGCCCAATCAGGCCAGAAGAGTTACTATGATAGCAAACATCGTGACTTGGCTTTCGAGATCGGAGACCATGTCTACCTCCGCGTCTCTCCAATGAAAGGCACTCAACGCTTCGGTATCAAAGGGAAGCTTTCCCCGAGATATGTGGGTCCTTTCAAGATCATTGGAAAAATAGGCGACCTCGCCTATCAACTTGAGATTCCGTCAAACTTCTCAAATGTGCACGATGTGTTTCGCATGTCACAGCTTCGCAAGTGCTTCAAGACGCCCGAGCGCACTATCAACTTCGGAGAGATTGATATCCAAGAAGATTTGTCTTATCATGAGCATCCCGTCGCCATTCTTGAAGAAACCGAGCGCAAAACTCGCAACAAGTTGATCAAATTCCTGAAAGTTAAGTGGTCTCACCATTCCGACCGAGAAGCCACATGGGAGCGCAAGGATCACCTCCGTTCCGAATACCCGGAGTTCTCTCAGTCCTAGATCTCGGGTCGAGATCCTCTTGTAGTGGTGGAGAGTTGTAACGCCCCGGATGTAACATTCCATAACTGTAACTCCAACTCTTGCCTTTTCCGCCTAAGTTATATGTTATATCCTCTGTGGTTGGGTTTTGTCTGTCATTTTGCATTTTGTTCATGTCATGCATTTCATCTCATGTCATCATGTGCATCTCATTTGCATTCATGTTCGTCCCATGCATCCGGTCATTTTCCCCGTTGTCCGTTTCGGAATCCAACACTCACACATGCACCCGTTGCACCTCTTAGATCTTGTTTCGTGAGCGGGAGAAAAACATTCTCGGAATGGGTCAAGATTTGTCGAGTGGCCTTGGTACATCACCGATAGGCCGCCTGTCAAATTTCGTTCTATTTGGAGGTCGTTTGATGCCCCAACGGTTAACCGGGTAACCGCAAAAACCCCTCTCTTTGTAGCCCAGCAGCCCTCCACAACAACCCACTAGCCCATCTAAACCCCCTCCATGCCATCCGTTGTTGGATCACAATCGTGTGGGCGAAAACCGCACCTCATTTGGACTCTCCTAACTCCCTCTACCTATAAATATCTCTCTCCCCCCGAAATTCGCAGTCTAACCCTAGCTCCACCCACTCCCTCCGCGCCGGACGCGTCTGCCGCCATGCCCGGGCGAATCGGAAGCCACCACGTGTCCCGCTTCGCTACCACTCCACTGTCGGCCCGCGAGCCCACGTGGGGCCCTCTCGGCCCAGCTCGCCCGCGTCGCCGCCTGACCACGCCCGCGCATCCCCGCCGCCCGATGCCGCCTCGACCGCCGCCGCGCCTTCGTCGCTCCGCCGCCTCGCCCTTGCCACCGGCCGCCGCCATCCTCGCCCTGCGTCGGCACCGCCCCGTCTCGCCACCACCGACCCGCCTCCTCGCCGACCCGTCGCCGGAGCACGCCGGCGCCGCTCCAGATCCGGCGTCCCCGACCCGCCGGCGACCTCCCCCGCAAGCTCCGGCCACCACCACGTCCATCTCCGGCGAGATCCCCAGCCAACCTTGTTTTCCGTGCCGGGTCAAACCTTAGATCCGGAGGTGATGATGTTGTCCAAATCCCTGAATTCCTATCTCATGTGCACATGTTTGTCATGCCATATCTCCATGCCTATAGCTTCGATTTACGCAGATGATATATCGAAATGTTCGTCTCGTGATGATATTCATGCTAGTGTCATTTGCATAAATTTTACTATCCATACTGATGCCTTAACCTTTGTTGCAAAAGTGCTATATGATGTTGTCTGCTAGAATCGATCATAACTTGCTGATTTGTCATTTTCGTAGCATTTTGTGTGTGCATCCTTTGAGTATCATGCCTACATGTTTTAGAAGAATCTTCATGCCATATTTTCAGTGGTGCAAGCATTGTATTTTTATGAGCTCTGTGGTGACAAGCCCAAGCATGCAAAGTAGGCCACATGATGTTGCTGATTTCAGCTACTTAGTTTTTTCTACTAAGTCTTTTCCTGTTACATTATGTTGCTATGTTGACTTGTTGCCACAAGTAGATCCATCCATATTTTGATGAAGTTCAGTAAGGGTGTTTTGAAGATATGGTTATGATCTATCCATTCATGCATTTTTTTGTAATTATGGAGTAGTGTAGCTTATCATTACCATGCTCTACGTTTGCTAAATATTGTTGCTGGCAGTTTGTTAACAAGAAGTTCATTTTTGCCATGTGTTTTGCTAGTGATCCATCCATCCTATGTAACATCCCAAATTTTCAATTTGGAATGTTATACATAGGTCATTCATGCATATCATATTTTGTGCATTTTCACTTCCGCGATCCTCGAAATTCTAAGCAACTCAAGGACCCTCGGAGAGAGTTGGGGGATTTCACCGTTTTGCATATTTGAATTTTATCAAATATGGAAACAAGGATCACTTTGGTTTTAATAAATTTTCTCTCCGAAAATATTTCATTCCAAAATATATGAGAGGAGATAATATGACCTCTCCAAAATAAATGAAATATTGCAGGAAAAATATTAAAATCAATTTGCATATTTTATTTGGATTTTATTGCAATTTTAATTGAATTAGGAAAAATATGCGTTTTTCAAAATTGTATTATAGGCCCAAATAAATGTTCACCTTGTCTAGCTTATTTTTAGAGGACGGGGAAAATTTATTTCGGGATTTTTGGAGTCTGTTTAGTATTTCTTTTCTTTGTTTTTCTGCGCGGAATAATTTAAAAAAAATGAACCGACTTTGGGCCGTACCCGGCCGGGACTCTCCAAGCCGGCATCTTAAAAGCCGCCCGAGCCGCGACCCCGAGGCCCAGCCCGCCGCGCCGCACCAACCCTAACCCTAGCCAGCCGCCGCCGCCGTCACACATGCCGAGGTAGCCGCCTGTTTTCTTTAGAAAACCGTATGGTTTTTTTAGAAACCCTCAGTTATTTTTTCTTAGATCGGTTTTATTTTCCCGGTTTAGTTATTTAGCGAACGCTTGTTCGTACGTTCACTTTAACGAACGGTTTTCACCCGTTAGTCACAGACAGCGAACATTCGTTCGTTAGCCTGTTCGTCAGTTTTTCTTTTTCCAGGGTTTTTTCACAATTATTTTTGATCGTGATCTCTGCCCTAATTTTTGATCTAGTATATCTTTTCGCTCGTTTATCGGAATCAGGTGATTCAAGCGCCTAGATCTTTGTCTCGAAGCCCTCTTTCCGTTTAACCAACTTGAACAAGATTTTGGTACGGTAAAATTTAACCTTAGTCCAGATTAGTAATCGGATCCTGTTTCTTTCGTAGTTTGAGTTTCATTGCTTCGTTTGATTTGATTCCTTTTTGCAAACCGGAGTTCTTAAGTTGAACTTTCTGATTAGATCTTCTTATTTGAGATTTACCCGTGCATCTTTGCTTGATTGCTTATGTATGATATTGTTTGTTTGTGATAGAACACCCGGAGTGCGAGCTACTACGAGTCTTTAGGATTTGCAGATCGTCAGCAAGGCAAGTAACACATTGATCATACTTCTTTCATACCCAGTTTTTATGCATTAGTTCTAATCCTCAAACCTTGCATGATTAGGATGTGATTAACTTGTGGGTATTGGGAAGTAGATGATGAGGTAGAACCTATTACCTGTTTTATTATCAAACCCTGGGAGTTACTTCTACGTTATGCTTATATTGCCAGGCTATGCTCGTAGACGTGGTTTGGGTTTGACAAATCCATGATAGATGTGAGATTGTTAATTAATGGTTCAACTTAAGGTGACAACTTTAATACACATCTGGGTGGATTGCGTTGTTGGGAACCTGGGGATATACCAGTGTTGTCCAGGAGATCCCGGGGATATACCGTGTGATTCTCCTATGGTCTGCCACCCAGGCTCAAAGGGATCATGAGATTGTTCATGCTAGAAACTTCTGTGTGCAGCCACAAGCCATTATGGGCTCTGGCATAGTTGAGTATGTTGTGTGACCTCTTTCAGTGGTGGGCTAGCAGATGTAGAGGGAAAGTAGGTGTACCTGTCCACCCGGAGTAAAGAGTTAATGCTTCTGAAAGACTATGTCTCGGTCATCCATTTCTCAAACACCACGTAGTGCGAGAAATCCAATGGAGGAGACCGAGTCTTGTGGGGAAACGTGCGCAAACCTCTGCAGAGTGTACAAACTAATCATGGTTAGCCGTATCCCAGGTTATAGACAACTTGAGTATCTAGTACTTGGATTATCCTATTGTATCTCATCACTCTAAACTAATTTGTTGGGTTGATAATTACGTTTAATTGGGAATGAGATGGGGGTACCATTCTCAATGTTTCAACTACCATGATAGTTAAATAAAAATTTATTCCTTTGTTGTAGGGAAAAATTAGCTTTTCACAAAAACCCTATAACCATAGAGCCTCCACCAGCCATATATGCATGTAGAGTTAGCATTTATCTATTCATTGCTCTACTGTGTTACATTGCCAGCATATTCCATGTGCTGACCCGTTTTTGGGCTGCAACGTATTATGTTGTAGACTTTTCAGACCAGGAGTAAGACGCGATAGGTCGTTTGTCATGCACTCAGCTATGCCGTTGGAGTTGATGGACTCACTTTATCGTCCAAGCCTTCCGTTGTTATCATATTACATGACCTTAAGCCATATTTATTGTAATAAGTTCTCTTTTGAGACATTCGATGTAATAAGTGTGTGATTGCTACTTTGTTATAAATCCTTCGAGTATTGTGTGTGTCAGCATTACCGATCCAGAGATGACACTAAAGCACAGAGACTTGACTATTTGAGGTCAGGTCGCTACAAGATGGTATCAGAGCACACGCTGAATGTAGGACACGACCACTAAGAAAAGCCATAGGTCGCTCTTCTCTACTCATTTTTGACTCCTCTCCATTTTCTACACTTTAGGATGTCAGACTCGAGGAACAAGTTTGCACAACCAGATGAAGACAGACCTTTTGGACGACACTTGAAGGAAGTCACTAGGTTCCTGAACATTGGAATACCAAGCTTCACCGGGACCTACAACGCCACTTTACCAGAAGAGGAGCGTTGGATGATTCGAGTTCAAGTTCCAGGAAGGACATTCGTGCCAGTTACAGATCCTATAGAGTTTTCCTTTGATGCACCCACTTAGAGTCTAGGCAAGAGCATGGAAGCCCACATTGATATGGGACGTATTGGAGAAGTCTACAAACAAGAGCTGAAGAACACTATATACCAGATATGTGGGCGCCGAGACGAGCAATGGGAGATGATCAGCACTAAGAGGGATAGATCCATTGCAGCATTCATCCAGGAGTTAAACGAGCACATTCGACGCTAGGAGAACTAGATGTGCGCAAGCATGATAGATTTGAAGAAGGCGATGACAAGGATCACCAAGCTTGAAGAGGAACTCAAGGCTACACGCGACGATTACGAGGAGGAAATCATCGTGCTAGTGGAGAAGAATGACGACCTAACAAGGAAGCTAGGAGTTTTCATGGGAGACCCCGCGCCAGGAGGAGAAGACGACAAACCTAAGGAGATTCGTTCTGAAGACTACATCATCATCGACGACACCGACTCCGACCCTGACGATAGTGATGATGACTATGAAGACAAAGCTGGAGCGGATATCATGGAGCTTCCACCGAACAATATTTCTAGATGACCACCATATGACTAGTAGTTTCCCCCTTGTATAGTAGTAGTCCAAGCACTCTTAACGATAGTTCTAGACCGTTTGTATGCCCTTGCTTGATTGATTGAGTGATATGATATGATTGTGTTTGTCTCATTTGCATATGGGTAGTGCTATCTCACTAGAACTCATTCTATTCTAAACTCTTCCCTCTAAACCCATCATATACCTCCGAGACGTGACACCGGTTTTGCTTTCCCACCGGAGCTCACTCAGTTGATCCAGCAGCAGAATACACTGATGCAGTTGTTAGTTTAGAACCAAGGCAACAACAACAACAACAATAACCCACCGCCACCACCTCCAGTTGACAACTTAGCCCGTTTTCTGAGGCTGCAGCCGCCGGTGTTTTCCAGTAGCACCGAGCCCATAGTTGCTGATGATTGGTTGCGCAGGATAGGAAGGGAGTTGACCACCGCAGGTTGCACAGATGCGGAGAAGGTGCGTTTTGTCGCACACCAATTGGATGGACCAGCAGCCGCATGGTGGGAGAATTATACAGCCACTTTTCCTATAGCCAATGTCACTTGGGAGCAGTATCAGCAAGCATTCCACACATCCCACGTATCCACTGGAGCTATGAGCATAAAGAAGCGTGAGTTTCGCAACTTATGCCAGGGAAATCATACTGTGGCTCAGTACGTAGATGAGTTTAGTAAGCTATCTCGTTATGCCCTGATGATGTGGCCACAGATGCCGTGAAGCAGGAGAAGTTTATGGAAGGGCTAAATGATGAGATGGGCATGCAGTTGATGGTGGCAACATTCAACAACTATCAAGAGTTGGTAGACAAGGCTCTTATGATTGAAGGGAAGCAGCAGCAAATTGAGAATCGCAAGAGGAAGTATGGACAAGGAAAGTACAACTCTGGATCTCAGCAAAAGCCCCGTCTCACCCCGAACTCGGGAGGACTTGTCCATAACCATGGAGGCCACACCCACAATGGAGGAAGTTCGCATAATCATAATGGCCCAAGGAATGGGAATGGGAATGGAGCAAGTAGCAATCAGAACCGCTCTAACCCAGCCACACCCGCCAAGAAGGATAAAAGTCACATTACTTGTTTCAAGTGCGGGAAGACTGGGCACTACACCAACGATTGTCCGGAATTGAAGAACGACAATGGCAATGGAAGCACTGGGAAGAAGCCAAACCCTTTCAATAGAGGACAGGTGAACCACGTGAACGTGGAGGAAGTTGAGGAGCAGCCAAATGCAGTTATCGGTAAGTTTTTGGTTAAGTATTTTACTGCAATTGTTCTTTTCGATACTGGTGCATCGCATTCATACATATCAAGGGGATTCGTGGATAAGTATAAGTTGCCCACTAAGGTACTTAGGACACCCATGTTAGTAAGTTCGCCAGGAGCTGAGTATATGGCAAGTCAAGGATGTTTTCACATGCCATTGACCATTGGAAGACATGTATTCCCCTCAGACCTGATAATGTTGGAATCACAAGGATTGGATGTGATACTAGGAATGGATTGGCTATCAATGTATGGGGGAAACATCGATTGCGCCAGTAAGTCGATTCTGCTTACCACCCCGGAGGGAAAAAGGATCAAGTATGTTTCCAGGCATTCGCCAAGGAGAACCAAGTACATTCTCTCACGGGAGTTGTTCAGGAGGAAGTGCATGTCATAAAGGATTACCCAGATGTATTTCCAGAGGAGTTACCAGGCATGCCGCCAGATCGAGACCTAGAGTTTTTAATAGAGCTATTGCCAGGCACCGGGCCAATATCAAAGAGACCATATCGGATGCCCGCAAATGATCTGGAGGGGATCAAGAAATAGATTAAGGAGTTATTGGAGAAAGGTTACATTCGACGAAGTTCATCACCATGGGGAGCCCCAGTGCTATTGGTTGAGAAGAAGGATAAGTCCCTAAGAATGGTTTTTGATTATCGGGCATTGAATGAAGTAACGATCAAGAATAAGTACCCACTACCGATGATCAATGATTTGTTTGATCAGCTGCAAGGAGCAAAGGTGTTTTCGAAGATCAACCTGCGATTAGTTTACCACCAGTTGAGGATTCGAGAAAAGGATATACCTAAGACATCGTTCACCACAAGGTATGGGCTATATGAGTATACGGTTATGTCATTTGGATTGACTAACACCCCCGCCTATTTCATGAGTATGATGAATAAAGTGTTCATGGAGTTCTTGGATAAGTTTGTCATGGTGTTCATAGATGATATCTTGGTATACTCAAAGAATGAGGAGGAACATAAGGAGCATTTGCGTTTAATTCTCGAGAAGCTCAGAGAACATCAGTTATATACCAAGTTTAGCAAATGTGAGTTTTGGTTGAAGGAAGTTGGATTTCTTGGACATGTTATATCAGGAGAAGGTATAGCAGTGGACCCTACCAAGGTGAAATCAGTCACTGAGTGGTTGGCACCCACCTTAGTTGGAGAGATCCGGGATACTATCGGAGATTCATTAAAAATTTCTCTAAGATTGCAAAGCCTATGACGACGTTGTTGAAGAAGGACACGAAGTTCCATTGGACTGAGGAATGTGAAGCAAGTTTCCTGGAGCTGAAGAAATGTTTGACTACACCCCCAGTGCTGATTCTGCCGGATATACGCAAGGATTTCCAAGTGTATTGCGACGCCTCTTGTTTAGGACTTGGAGGAGTACTTATGCAAGACGGAAGGGTTGTTTCGTATGCCTCACGATAACTTAAACCGCACGAGTTGAATTATGCCACGCATGATTTGGAGTTAGTAGTTGTAGTGCATGCACTCAAGACCTGGAGACATTTTCTTATTGGAAATCATGGTGATGTGTACACGGATCATAAGAGTTTGAAGTACATTTTGTTGGGGAACGTTGCAGAAAACAAAAAAATTTCTCTACATTTCACCAAGATCTATATATGGAGTCATCTAGCAATGAGAGGGGAGTGCATCTACATACCCTTGTAGATCGCGAGCGGAAGCGTTCAAGAGAACGGGGTTGATGGAGTCGTACTCACCGTGATCCAAATCACTGATGACCAAGTGCCAAACGGACGGCACCTCCGCGTTCAACACACGTACGGAGTGGATGACGTCTCCTCCTTCTTGATCCAGCAAGGGGGAGGAGAGGTTAACAGAGATCCAGCAGCACGACGGCGTGGTGGTGGATGCAGCAGTGATCGCAGCAGGGCTTCGCCGAGCTTCTGCGATAGGGAGAGGTGTAGCAGGGGAGAGGGAGGCGCCAAGGCTTCAGGGTGCGGCTGCCCTCCCCCCTTTATATAGGCCCCCTAGGGGGGTGTGCCGGCCCTAGGAGATGGGATCTCCTAGGGGGGGCGGCGGCCAAGGGGGTGGAGTGCCCCCCAAGGCAAGTGGAGGCGCCCCCTCCCCTAGGGTTCCCAACCCTAGGCGCATGGGGGGCCCAAAGGGGGGGCGCACCAGCCCACTATGGGCTGGTTCCCTCCCCACTTCAGCCCATGGGGCCCTCCGGGATGGGTGGCCCCACCCGGTAGACCCCCGGGACCCTTCCGGTGGTCCCGGTACAATACCGTTGACCCCCGAAACTCTCTCGATGGCCGAAACTGCACTTCCTATATATAATTCTTCACCTCCGGACCATTCCGGAACTCCTAGTGACGTCCAGGATCTCATCCAGGACTCCGAACAACTTTCGGGTTACTGCATACTCATATCTCTACAACCCTAGCGTCACCGAACCTTAAGTGTGTAGACCCTACGGGTTCGGGAGACATGTAGACATGACCGAGACGGCTCTCCGGTCAATAACCAACAGTGGGATCTGGATACCCATGTTGGCTCCCACATGCTCCTCGATGATCTCATCGGATGAACCACGATGTCGAGGATTCAAGCAACCCCGTATACAATTCCCTTTGTCAATCAGTACGTTACTTGCCCGAGATTCGATCGTCGGTATCCCAATACCTCGTTCAATCTCGTTATCGGCAAGTCACTTTACTCGTACCGTAATTCATGATCCCGTGACCAGACACTTAGTCACTTTGAGCTCATTATGATGATGCATTACCGAGTGGGCCCAGAGATACCTCTCCGTCATATGGAGTGACAAATCCCAGTCTTGATCCGTGTCAACCCAACAGACACTTTCGAAGATACCCGTAGTATACCTTTATAGTCACCCAGTTATGTTGTGACGTTTGGTACACCCAAAGCACTCCTACGGTATCCGGGAGTTACACGATCTCATGGTCTAAGGAAAAGATACTTGACATTGGAAAAACTCTAGCAAACGAACTATACGATCTTGTGCTATGTTTAGGATTGGGTCTTGTCCATCACATCATTCTCCTAATGATGAGATCTCGTTATCAATGACATCCAATGTCCATAGTTAGGAAACCATGACTATCTTTTGATCAACGAGCTAGTCAACTAGAGGCTTACTAGGGACATGTTGGTGTCTATGTATTCACACATGTATTATGATTTCCGGATAACACAATTATAGCATGAATAAAAGACAATTATCATGAACAAGGAAATATAATAATAATCCTTTTATTATTGCCTCTAGGGCATATTTCCAACAGTCTCCCACTTGCACTAGAGTCAATAATCTAGTTACATTGTGATGAATCGAACACCCATAGAGTTCTGGTGTTGATCATGTTTTTCCCTAGGGAGAGGTTTAGTCAACGGATCTGCAACATTCAGATCTGTATGTACTTTACAAATATCTATGTCTCTGTCTTGAACATTTTCACGAATGGAGTTGAAGCGACGCTTGATGTGCCTGGTCTTCTTGTGAAACCTGGGCTCCTTGGCAAGTGCAATAGCTCCAGTGTTGTCACAGAAGAGTTTGATCGGCCCCGGCGCATTGGGTATGACTCCTAGGTCGGTGATGAACTCCTTCACCCAAATTGCTTCATGCGCTGCCTCCGAGGCTGCCATGTACTCCGCTTCACATGTAGATCCGCCACGATGCTCTGCTTGCAGCTGCACCAGCTTACTGCTCCACCATTCAACATATACACGTATCCGGTTTGTGACTTAGAGTCATCCAGATCTGTGTCGAAGCTAGCGTCGACGTAACCCTTTACGACGAGCTCTTCGTCACCTCCATAAACGAGAAACATGTCCTTAGTCCTTTTCAGGTACTTCAGGATATTCTTGACCGCTGTCCAGTGTTCCTTGCCAGGATTACTTTGGTACCTTCCTACCAAACTTACGACAAGCTTTACATCAGGTCTGGTACATAGCATGGCATATATAATAGACCCTATGGCTGAGGCATAGGGGATGACACTCATCTCTTCTATATCTTATGTCGTGGTCGGACATTGAGCTGAGCTCAATTTCACACCTTGCAACACAGGCAAGAACCCCTTCTTAGACTGATCCATATTAAACTTCTTCAATATCTTATCAAGGTATGTGCTTTGTGAAAGACCTATGAGGCGTCTTGATCTATCTCTATAGATCTTGATGCCTAATATATAAGCAGCTTCTCCAAGGTCCTTCATTGAAAAACTCTTATTCAAGTAGGCCTTAATGCTGTCCAAAAGTTCTATATCATTTCCCATCAAAAGTATGTCATCTACATATAATATGAGAAATGCTACAGAGCTCCCACTCACTTTCTTGTAAACGCAGGCTTCTCCATAAGTCTGCATAAACCCAAACACTTTGATCATCTCATCAAAGCGAATGTTCCAACTCCGAGATGCTTGCACCAGCCCATAAATTGAGCGTTGGAGCTTACACACCTTGTCAGCATTCTTAGGATTGACAAAACCTTCCGGCTGCATCATATACAATTCTTCCTTAAGGAAACCATTAAGGAATGCCGTTTTGACGTCCATTTGCCATATCTCATAATCATAGAATGCGGCAATTGCTAACATGATTCGGACGGACTTCAGCTTCGCTACGGGTGAGAAAGTCTCATCGTAGTCAACCCCTTGAACTTGTCGATAACCCTTAGCGACAAGCCGAGCTTTATAGATGGTCACATTACCATCCACGTCTGTCTTCTTCTTAAAGATCCACTTATTTTCTATGGCTCGCCGCTCAACGGGCAAGTCAGTCAAAGTCCATACTTTGTTTTCATACATGGATCCTATCTCGGATTTCATGGCTTCCAGCCATTTGTCGGAATCTAGGCCCGCCATCGCTTCTTCATAGTTCGAAGGTTCACCGTTGTCTAACAACATGATTTCCAAGACAGGTTGCCGTACCACTTTGGTGCGGAATGTGTCCTTGTGGACCTACGAAGTTCAGTAGCAACTTGATCTGAAGTTTCATGATCATCACCATTAACTTCCTCTCTAGTCGGTGCAGGCACCTCAGGAACATTTTCTTGAGTTGCGCCACTTTCCGGTTCAAGAGGTAATACTTCATCAAGTTCAACTTTCCTCCCACTTACTTCTTTCGAGAGAAACTCTTTCTCTAGAAAGGATCCATTCTTGGCAACAAAGATCTTGCCTTCGGATCTGAGGTAGAAGGTGTACCCAATATATTCTTTAGGGTATCCTATGAAGACGCATTTTTCCGACGTGGGTTCGAGCTTTTCAGCTTGAAGTTTCTTGACATAAGCATCGCATCCCCAAACTTTTAGAAACGACAACTTAGGTTTCTTCCCAAACCATAATTCATACGGTGTCGTCTCAACGGATTTCGATGGAGCCCTATTTAAACTGAATGCGGTAGTCTCTAAAGCATAGCCCCAAAATGATAGCGGTAAATCGGTAAGAGACATCATAGATCGCACCATATCTAATAGAGTGCGATTACGACGTTCGGACACACCATTACCCTAAGGTGTTCTAGGCGGCGTGAGTTATGAAACTATTCCACATTTTCTTAAGTGTGTGCCAAATTCGTGACTCAAGTATTCTCCCCCACGATCTGATCGCAAGAACTTGATTTTCCTGTCATGTTGATTCTCAACCTCACTTTGAAATTCCTTGAACTTTTCAAAGGTCTCAGACTTGTGTTTCATTAAATAGACATACCCATATCTACTCAAGTCATCAGTGAGGGTGAGAACATAACGATAGCCACCGCGAGCCTCAACACTCATTGGACCGCACACATCAGTATGTATGATTTCCAATAAGTTGGTTACTCGCTCCATTGTTCCTGAGAACGGAGTCTTGGTCATTTTACCCATGAGGCATGGTTCGCACGTGTCAAATGATTCGTAATCAAGAGACTCTAAAAGTCCATCTGCATGGAGCTTCTTCATGCGTTTGACACCTATGTGACCAAGGCGGCAGTGCCACAAGTATGTGGTACTATCATTATCAACCTTACATCTTTTGGTATTCACACTATGAATATGTGTAGCATTACGCTCGAGATTCATTAAGAATAAACCATTTACCATCGGAGCATGACCATAAAACATATCTCTCATATAAATAGAACAACCATTGTTCTCGGATTTAAATGAGTAGCCATCTTGAATTAAACGAGATCCTGATACAATGTTCATGCTCAAAGCTGGCACTAAATAACAATTATTGAGGTTTAAAACTAATCCCGTAGGTAAATGTAGAGGTAGCGTGCCGACGGTGATCACATCAACCTTGGAACCATTCCTGACGAGCATCGTCACCTCGTCCTTCGCCAGTCTCCGCTTATTCCGCAGCTCCTGCTTTGAGTTACAAATGTGAGCAACTACACCGGTATCAAATAGCCAGGAGCTACTACGAGTACTGGTAAGGTACACATCAGTTACATGTATATCACATATACCTTTCGTGATGCCGGCCTTCTTGTCCGCTAAGTATTTGGGGCAGTTCCGCTTCCAGTGACCACTTCCCTTGCAATAAAAGCACTCAGTATCAGGCTTGGGTCCATTCTTTGGCTTCTTCCCGGCAGCTTGCGTACCGGGCGCGTCAACTCCCTTGCCGTCCTTCTTGAAGTTCTTCTTACCCTTGCCTTTCTTGAACTTAGTGGTATTATTCACCATCAACACTTGATGTTCCTTTTTGACTTCTACCTCTGCTGATTTCAGCATTGCAAATACTTCAGGAATGGTCTTTTCCATCCCCTGCATATTGAAGTTCATCACAAAGCTCTTGTAGCTCGGTGGAAGCGACTGGAGGATTCTGTCAATGACCGCGTCATCCGGGAGATTAACTCCCAGCTGAGTCAAGCGGTTATGTAACCCAGACATAGTGAGTATGTGCTCACTAACAGAACTGTTTTCCTCCATCTTACAGCTGAAGAACTTGTCGGAGACTTCATATCTCTCGACCCGGGCATGAGCTTGAAAAACCATTTTCAGCTCTTCGAACATCTCATATGCTCCGTGTCTCTCAAAACGCTTTTGGAGCCCCGGTTCTAAGCTGTAAAGCATGCCGCACTGAACGAGGGAGTAATCATTAGCACGTGTCTGCCAAGCGTTCATAAGGTCTTGTTCTGCAGGGAGAGCAGGTGCTTCACCTAGCGATGCTTGTAGGACATAATCTTTCTTGGCAGCTATGAGGATGATCCTTAGGTTCCGGACCCAGTCCGTATAGTTGCTGCCATCGTCTTTCAGCTTGGTTTTCTCTAGGAACGCGTTGAAGTTGAGGACAACGTTGGCCATTTGATCTACAAGACATGTTGTAAAGATTTTTAGACTAAGTTCATGATAATTAAGTTCATCTAATCAAATTATTTAATGAACTCCCACTCAGATAGACATCCCTCCAGTCATCTAAGTATAACATGATCCGAGTTAACTAGGTCGTGTCCGATCATCACGTGAGACGGACTAGTCAACATCGGTGAACATCTTCATGTTGATCGTATCTTCTATATGACTCATGCTCGACCTTTCGGTCTTCTGTGTTCCGAGGCCATGTCTGTACATGCTAGGCTCGTCAAGTCAACCTAAGTGTTTGCATGTGTAAATCTGTCTTACACCCGTTGTATGTGAACGTTGGAATCTATCACACCCGATCATCATGTGGTGCTTCGAAACAACGAACTGTCGCAATGGTGCACAGTTAGGGGGAACACTTTCTTGAAATTATTATGAGGGATCATCTTATTTACTACCGTCGTTCTAAGTAAACAAGATGCAAAAACATGATAAACATCACATGCAATCAAATAATAGTGACATGATATGGCCAGTATCATATAGCTTCCTTTGATCTCCATCTTGGGGCTCCATGATCATCTTGTCACCGGCATGACACCATGATCTCCATCATCGTGTCTCCATGAAGTTGCTCGCCAACTATTACTTCTACTACTATGGCTAACACGTTTAGCAATAAAGTAAAGTAATTTACATGGCGTTTCTCAATGACACGCAGGTCATACAAAAAATAAAGACAACTCTTATGGCTCCTGCCGGTTGTCATACTCATCGACATGCAAGTCGTGATTCCTATTACAAGAACATGATCTCATACATCACATATATATATCATTCATCATTCATCACAACTTTGGCCATATCACATCACAAAACACTTGCTGCAAAAATAAGTTAGACGTCCTCTAATTGTTGTTGCAAGTTTTTATGTGGCTGCAATAGGGTTCTAGCAAGAACGTTTTCTTACCTACGCCAAAACCACAACGTGAATTGCCAATTTCTAATTACCCTTCATAAGGACCCTGTTCATCGAATCCAATCTGACTAAAGTGGGAGAGACAGACACCCGCCAGCCACCTTATGCAACTAGTGCATGTCAGTCGGTGGAACCGGTCTCACGTAAGCGTACGTGTAAGGTTGGTCCGGGCCGCTTCATCCCACGATGCCGCTGAATCAAGATAAGACTAGTAACGGCAAGCAAATTGGCAATATCGACGCCCACAACTATTTTGTGTTCTACTCGTGCATAGTAACTACGCATAGACCTAGCTCTGATACCACTGTTGGGGAACATTGCAGAAAACAAAAAAAAATTCTCTACGTTTCACCAAGATCTATCAATGGAGTCATCTAGCAACAAGAGGGGAGTGCATCTACATACCCTTGTAGATCGCGAGCGGAAGCGTTCAAGAGAACGGGGATGATGGAGTCGTACTCGCCGTGATCCAAATCACCGATGACCAAGTGCCAAACGGACGGCACCTCCGCGTTCAACACACGTACGGAGCGGATGACGTCTCCTCCTTCTTGATCCTGCAAGGGGGGAGAAGAGGTTGATGGAGATCCAGCAGCACGACGGCGTGGTGGTGGTGCAGCAGTGATTGCAGCAGGGCTTCGCCGAGCTTCTGCGATAAGGAGAGGTGTAGCAGGGGAGAAGGAGGCGCCAAGGCTTCAGGGTGCGGCTGCCCTCCCCCCTTTATATAGGCCCCCTAGGGGGGTGCGCCGGCCCTAGGAGATGGGATCTCCTAGGGGGGCGGCGGCTAAGGGGGTGGAGTGCCCCCAAGGCAAGTGGAGGCGCCCCCTCCCCTAGGGTTCCCAACCCTAGGCGCATGGGGGGCCCAAAGGGGGGCGCACCAGCCCACTATGGGCTGGTTCCCTCCCCACTTCAGCCCATGGGGCCCTCCGGGATGGGTGGCCCCACCCGGTGGACCCCCGGGACCCTTCCGGTGGTCCCGGTACAATACCGTTGACCCCCGAAACTCTCCCGATGGCCGAAACTGCACTTCCTATATATAATTCTTCACCTCCGGACCATTCTGAAAGTCCTTGTGACGTCCGGGATCTCATCCGGGACTCCGAACAACTTTTGGGTTACTGCATACTCATATCTCTACAACCCTAGCGTCACTGAACCTTAAGTGTGTAGACCCTACGAGTTCGGGAGACATGTAGACATGACCGAGACGGCTCTCCGGTCAATAACCAACAGCGGGATCTGGATACCCATGTTGGCTCCCACATGCTCCTCGATGATCTCATCGGATGAACCACGATGTCGAGGATTCAAGCAACCCCATATACAATTCCCTTTGTCAATCGGTACGTTACTTGCCCGAGATTCGATCGTCGGTATCCCAATACCTCGTTCAATCTCGTTACCGGCAAGTCACCTTACTCGTACCGTAATGCATGATCCCGTGACCAGACACTTGGTCACTTTGAGCTCATTATGATGATGCATTACCGAGTGGGCCCAGAGATACCTCTCCGTCATATGGAGTGACAAATCCCAGTCTTGATCCGTGTCAACCCAACAGACACTTTCGGAGATACCCGTAGTATACCTTTATAGTCACCCAGTTACGTTGTGACATTTGGTACACCCAAAGCACTCCTACGGTATCCGGGAGTTACACGATCTCATGGTCTAAGGAAAAGATACTTGACATTGGAAAAACTCTAGCAAACGAACTATACGATCTTGTGCTATGTTTAGGATTGGGTCTTGTCCATCACATCATTCTCCTAATGATGAGATCTCGTTATCAATGACATCCAATGTCCATAGTCAGGAAACCATGACTATCTGTTGATCAACGAGCTAGTCAACTAGAGGCTTACTAGGGCATGTTGGTGTCTATGTATTCACACATGTATTACGATTTCTGGATAACACAATTATAGCATGAATAAAAGACAATTATCATGAACAAGTAAATATAATAATAATCCTTTTATTATTGCCTCTAGGGCATATTTCCAACACATTTTCACCCAGAAGGAGTTGAACCTCAGGCAAAGGAGATGGTTGGAGCTTATAAAAGATTATGATATGAAGTTGCAGTATTATCCAGGCAAGGCCAATGTTGTAGCAGACGCTTTGAGCCGAAAGACTTACGTCAACACCCTCGTAAGTGAAGGAATGCCAAAGGAGTTAGCAGAGGATCTTAGGGAACTTTGTTTGGAGATAGTTCCTAAAGGTTTTGTTACAACCATGGAAGTGCAGTCGACATTGTTGGGAAAGATTCGAGAAGCTCAGAAGGATGACAAAGAAATTGCCGAGATAAAGGAGAAGATGAGTGAAGGAAAAGCCAAAGGTTTTCGTGAGGATCAGCACGACACCTTGTGGTTCGAGGACCGTGTATATGTGCCCAAAAATGCCGAGATCAGGAAGTTGATATTACAGGAAGCTCATGACTCACCATACTCAATACACCCCGGGAACACCAAGATGTATTTGGATTTGAAGGAGCATTTCTGGTGGACTGGAATGAAGAAGGATATTGCCAAGTATGTAGCCGTATGTGATGTATGTCAGAGAGTGAAGGCAGAACATCAGAAGCCAGCAGGACTACTGCATCCTATGCCGATACCCGAATGGAAGTGGGACAAACTTGGCATGGATTTTATCACCGGATTACCCAGGACCCGATCGGGATATGATTCTATCTGGGTAGTAGTGGACTGCCTGACCAAAGTAGCTCACTTTATCCCAGTGAAAACCACTTATACAAGTGCGAAGTTGGCCAAGGTATATATGACCAGGATCGTATGTCTGCACGGAGTTCCGAGGACCATCGTATCAGATAGAGGAACACAATTTACTTCGAAGTTTTGGCACCAGCTGCATCAGACTTTGGGAACCAGGCTGGAGTTCAGTACAGCTTTTCACCCGCAGACAGATGGATAGACAGAGAGAGTCAATCAGATTCTGGAGGACATGCTGAGAGCTTGTGCACTAGACTATGGATCTAGTTGGGATGATAATTTGCCCTACGCAGAGTTCTCGTACAACAATAGCTACCAGGCCAGTTTGAAGATGGCACCGTTCGAGGCCCTGTATGGAAGAATGTGCTGAAAACCGTTGATGTGGGATGAGGTTGGAGACCGATAGTTTTTTGGACCCGATTTGATTAAGGAGTCTGAAGAGAAGGTTAAATTAATTCGAGATAGACTAAAGATAGCTCAGTCAAGACAGAAGAGTTATGCAGACTCAAAAGGCAAGGAGGTAGCCTATGAAATCGGAGAAAGAGCGTATCTGAGAGTGTCACCACTTCGAGGAGTTAAACGATTTGGAGTTAAAGGAAAGTTAGCCCCGAGATTTGTGGGACTGTACCGTGTTGGAACGCATGGGAGAGGTAGCCTACAAGTTGGAGTTACCCGAAGGATTGTCGGGAGTTCATGATGTGTTTCACGTTTCCCAGTTGAAGAAGTGCCATGCAGGGATGGCCGATATCCCTCTGAGAGATACAGTGCCACTGGAAGCAATACAATTGGATAGTGTTTTGACCTGCGAGGAGAAACCCGTCAAGATTCTTGAGTTTGCCAGTCGAGTTACTCGCAGCAAGGTTATCAAGTTTTGCAAAGTTCACTGGAGCCACCATACCGAGGATGAAGCCACTTGGAAACGAGAGGATGATCTACGGAAAGACCATCCACACCTATTTTCTAGCCAACCCGAATCTCGAGGACGAGATTCATCTTAAGGGGGGTAGGTTTGTAACATCCCAAATTTGGAATGTTATACATAGGTCATTCATGGATATCATATTTTGTGCATTTCGACTTCCGCGATCCTCGAAATTCTAAGCAACTCAAGTACCCTCGGAGAGAGTTGGGGGATTTCACCGTTTTACATATTTGAATTTTATCAAATATGGAAACAAGGATCACTTTGGTTTTAATAATTTTTCTCTCTGAAAATATTTCATACCAAAATATATTAGAGGAGATAATATGACTTCTCCCAAATAAATGAAATATTGGAGGAAAAATATTAAAATCAATTTGCATATTTTATTTGGATTTTATTGCAATTTTAATTGAATTAGGAAAATATGCGTTTTTCAAAATTGCATTATAGGCCCAGATAAATGTTCACCTTGTCTGGCTTATTTTTAGAGGACGGGGAAATTTTATTTCGGGATTTTTGGAGTCCGTTTAGTATTTATTTTCTTTGTTTTTCTGTGCGGAATAATTAAAAAAATGAACCGACTTCGGGTCGTACCCGGCCGGGACTCTCCAGGCCGGCCTCTTATAAGCCGCCCGAGCCGCAACCCCAAGGCCCAGCCCACCGCGCCGCGCCAACCCTAACCCTAGCCAGTCGCCACCGCCGCCGCTGCGCCACCTCGATCGCCATGCCGCCGCTCGCCGGAGTTGCCGCCGTCGTCACGCATCCCGAGGTAGCCGCCGGTTTTCTTTAGAAAACCGTATGGTTTTTAGAAACCCTCGGTTATTTTTTTTCTTAGATCGGTTTTATTTTCCCGGTTTAGTTATTTAGCGAACACGTATGTTCGTTTTAACGAACGGTTTTCACCCGTTAGTCACAGACAGCGAACGTTCGTTCGTTAGTCTGTTCGTCAGTTTTTCTTTTTCCAGGATTTTTCCGCGATTATTTTCGATCGCGATCTCTGCCCTAATTTTCGATCTAGTATATCTTTTCGCTCGTTTATCGGAATCGGGCGATTCAACCGCCTAGATCTTCGTCTCGAAGCCCTCTTTCCGTTTAACCAACTTGAACAAGATTTTGGTACTATAAAATTTGACCTTAGTCCAGATTAGTAATCGGATCCTGTTTCTTTCGCAATTTGAGTTTCGTTGCTTCGTTTGATTTGATTCTTTTTGCAAACCGGAGTTCTTAAGTTGAACTTTCTGGTTAGATCTTCTTATTTGAGATTTACTCGTGCATCTTTGCTTGATTGCTTATGTATTCTATTGTTTGTTTGCGATAGAACACCCGGAGTGCGAAGGATGCTACTACGAGTCTTTAGGATTTGCAGATCGTCAGCAAGGCAAGTAACACATTGATCATACTTCTTTCATACCTAGTTTTTATGCATTAGTTCTAATCCTCAAACCTTGCATGATTAGGATGTGATTAACTTGTGGGTATTGGGAAGTAGATGATGAGGTAGAACCTATTACCTATTTTATTATCAAACCCTGGGAGTTACTTCTATGTTATGCTTATATTGCCAGGCTATGCTCGTAGACGTGGTTTGGGTTTGAGAAATCCATGACAGGTGTGAGATTGTTAATTAATGGTTCAACTTAAGGTGGCAACTTTAATACACATCTGGGTGGATTGCCTATTTGGGCACCTGGGATATACCAGTGTTGTACAGGAGATCTCGGGGATATACCGTGCGATCCTCCTATGGTCCGCCACCCAGAATCAAAGGGATCATGAGATTGTTCATGCTAGAAACTTCCGTGTGCAGCCACAAGCCATTATGGACTCTAGCATAGTTGAGTATGTTGTGTGACTCTTTCAGTGGTGGGCTAGCAGATGTAGAGGGAAAGTAGGTGTACCTGTCCACCTGGAGTAAAGAGTTAATGCTTCTGAAAGACTGTGTCTCAGTCATCCGTTTCTCAAACACCACGTAGTGTGAGAAATCCAATGGAGGAGATCGAGTCTTGTGGGGAAACGTGCGCAAACCTCTGCAAAGTGTACAAACTAATCATGGTTAGCCATGTCCCCAGTTATGGACAACTTGAGTATATAGTACTTGGATTATCCTACTCTATCTCATCACTCTAAACTAATTTGTTGGGTTGATAATTACTTTTAATTGGGATTGAGATGGGGGTACCATTCTGAATGTTTCAACTACCATGATAGTTAAATAAAAATTTATTCCTTTGCTGTAGGGAAAAGTTAGCTTTTCGCAAAAACCCTATAACAATAGAGCCTCCACCAGCCATATATGCATGTAGTGTTAGCACTTATCTATTCATTGCTCTACTGTGTTACATTGCCAGCATATTCCATGTGCTGGCCCGTTTTCGGGCTGCAACGTATTATGTTGCAGACTTTTCAAACGAGGAGTAAGACGCGATAGGTCATTTGTCACGCACTCAGCTATGCCGTTGGAGTTGATGGACTCACTTTATCTTCCAAGCCTTCCGTTGTTATCATATTAGATGGCCTTAAGCCATATTTATTGTAATAAGTTCTCTTTTGAGACATTCGATGTAATAAGTGTGTGATTGCTACTCTGTTATAAATCCTTCGAGTACTATGTGTGTCAGCATTACCGATCCAGGGATGACACTGAAGCACAGAGACTTGACCGTTTGAGGTCGGGTCGCTACACCCTATGACTATGTTATTGACATGTTTAGCTTCATAAATGTGACTTCTTACATTTGGTTACCTTGTGATGCCATGTAATGCTTTGTGGTGAGTGGCATGAGCTTGTAAAATCATGAATCTGTTTCTACCATGCTATGTTTTACTAGTCTGAATCTGTTCATATCACTTGCCATGTTTGCATTGATGCTACCATATTTTCTGTGCATCTTTGGCTAAAGTTCAGTAAGGGAGTTTTGTTCTTTGCCTTTAGTATGAGCATGTCATGCCCTTGTTTGCCATGTTATCATCCTGTAGCATATAGTTTACTAGCTCTAAACATTGCTACCTGATGCTGTTAATGCCATGTTTAGTATTTTCACTAAGTCTGTGAAACTGTTATCATTTGCATTTTCTCCATGCTGTTTTAGGCTTGTTCTAGCGAGTTCTAGCAGGATCTCAGTGTTTATGATTTGTAGAGTTCATTGCCATGTGCTTTGTTGCTTTATTGGAGTGTTGTAGCATAGTTTCGTGATGCATCTTAGGTGCTATGATGTTGTTAATCGCAGATTTGCATTGTTCTTATTTTGCTCATCATTTGCAAACCATGCATCCATTTCCGATGATCATTATATCAATTTCGAACGAAATCACTCCATCTTTCCATTGGCATGCTTGGTTTGCCAAGTTGATGACATGATCATCTTTTCCCTTTCAGAGTACCCATATGCATTGCACATCATATCTTGCATTCCATGCCATGTCTTGCATCATGTTGCTTGGCTATTGATACGTCTCCAACGTATCTATAATTTTTGATTGCTCCATGATATATTATATATTGTTTTGGACATTATTAGGCTTTATTATCCACTTTTATATTATTTTCTGGACTAACCTATTAACCGGAGGCCCAGCCCAGAATTGCTGTTTTTTTGCCTATTTTAGGGTTTTGAAGAAAAGGAATATCAAACGGAGTCCAAACGGAATGAAACCTTCGGGAACGTGATTTTCTCACCGAACATGATCCAGGAGACTTGGACCATATGTCAAGAAACAAAGGAGGAGGCCACGAGGTAGGGGGCCGTGCCTACCCCCCAGGCATGCCCTCCACCCTCATGGGCCCCCTATGGCTCCACCGACGTACTCCTTCCTCCTATATATACCTACGTACCCCCAAACGATCAGATACAGAGCCAAAACCCTAATTCCACCGCCGTAACTTCCTGTGTCCACGAGATCCCATCTTGGGGCCTGTTCCGGAGCTCCGTCGGAGGGGGTATCCATCACGGAGGGCTTCTACATCAACACCATAGCCTCTCCGATGAAGTGTGAGTAGTTTACCTCAGACCTTCGGGTCCATAGTTATTAGCTAGATGGCTTCTTCTCTCTGTTTGGATCTCAATACAATGTTCTCCCCCTCTCTTGTGGAGATCTATTCGATGTAATCTTCTTTTTGCGGTGTTTTTGTTGAGACCGATGAATTGTGGGTTTATGATCAAGATTATCTATGAACAATATTTGAATCTTCTTTGAATTCTTTCATGTATGATTGGTTATCTTTGCAAGTCTCTTCGAATTATCAGTTTGGTTTAGCCTACTAGATTGATCTTTCTTGCAATGGGAGAAGTGCTTAGCTTTGGGTTCAATCTTGCAGTGTCCTTTCCCAGTGACAGTAGGGGCAGCAAGGCATGTATTGTATTGTTGCCATCGAGGATAACAAGATTGGGTTTTTATCATATTGCACGAATTTATCCCTCTACATCATGTCATCTTGCTTAAGGCGTTACTCTGTTTTCATGAACTTAATACTCTAGATGCATGCTGGATAGCGGTCGATGAGTGGAGTAATAGTAGTAGATGCAGGCATGAGTCGGTCTACTTGTCTCGGATGTGATGCCTATATACATAATCATACCTAGATATTCTCATAACTATGCTCAATTCTGTCAATTTGTAACGCCCCGAGACCGTTGCGCCAGGTGTCTTCCAGTTATTCACTGTGGTTGCCTTGTCATTTGTTTGCGTGTCATGCATTTCATATCATGTCATCATGTGCATAGCATTTGCATACATGTTCGCCTCATGCATCCGAGCATTTCCCCGTTGTCCGTTTCTCAATCCGACACTCTTATGTCATCCGGCGCCCTCCTTTTGCCTCTTTTCGTGCGCGGGTGTTAAACCTTCTCGGATTGGACCGAGACTTGCCAAGTGGCCTTGGTATACCACCAGTAGACCGTCTGTCAAGTTTCGTGCCATTTGGACTTTGTTTGATACTCCAACGGTTAACCGAGGAACCGTAGAGGCCTCATGTGTGTTGCAGCCCAACACCCCTCCAAAGTGGCCCAACACCCATCCAAAACCCCTCCATCTTCTCATTCGCTCGATCACGATCGCGTGTCCGAAAACCGCACTCCATTTGGACTCTCCTAGCTCCCTTTACCTATAAATAAGTGTCTCCCTCCGAAAATTCACAGCCTAACCCTAGTCCTCTTCCTCCTCGCGCCGCCGGACATGTCCATCCCGTCGCCGGACATGTACACCGCCGCTGCCACATCACCCGAACCAATCAGGATGCCCCACCTCACCCCAGCGGCCGCTCCCGACCAACCGGAGCGCGCCACGTCGCCGACCCCGCCACCGGTCAACGCGCCTCCCGCCGCGGGCCCACGGAACCCAGATACGACCCGCCCGGGGCCGGATCCCCACCGCCCGCGCCCGCAGGAACCCGGCCGCGCCGCCGCCCGTCGGCTCTCCGCTGCCTGCCGCGCT
>NC_041386.1:491152482-491158420 GCF_002162155.2 Triticum dicoccoides
GCTGGCCGCGCCGCCCCGCTCGCTCGCCATCGTGCCAACCCGGCCGCGCCGCCGCCCGTCGGCTCTCCGCTGCCTGCCGCGCTTCGCCGCCGCCTTGCCTTGTCGGCTGGCCGCGCCGCCCCGCTCGCTCGCCGCTGATCACCGCCTCGCCTCGCGCCGCCGCCCTCGTCCGCCGCCCGGAGCTCGCCGCCTCGCCCACCTACCACACCGTGCCGGCGCCTCCACCACCACCGGCGCGCCTCGCTGTCGGTGCCGCCAGATTGCACCACCGCGGCTTCGCCAAAGTGCGCCGCCCGGCACCGCCGTCGCCGGATCCGGGGATTGTCGTGGTTCTAAGTCTAAAAGTAGTGTAGGGGGGTAAGTATGGAGAGGCAAGATCTTAGCTATGGAGAAGTTGCAAGCACACAAGGTTTACGAGTTCAGGCCCTTCTCGGAGGAAGTAATAGCCCTACGTCTCGGAGCCCGAAGGCGGTCGACTGGATTATGTGAGTATGAGTTACAGAGGTGCGAACCCTTGTCTCGGAGGAGGGGATGGCTTATATAGAGTGCGCCAGGACCCCGGCCAGCCCATGTTACAAAGGGCTCAATGTAAATTAAGGCGGGGCGTTACTGGTAACGCTAGTAATAAAATGCTATGATGACCATAAAGGCTATTTAATGACCGACCGTTAGCGTGCGGAGTGACTTTAGGTCTCCTGGCCGTCGAGTGGTTGGATCTTGGTCGAGTGATTGCTTCTTGGTCGAGTGTCTTCGAGTCTGTCAAGTGGAACACCTCCAAGTCGATTGAAAGGTGATTTCTTCTAGAGATGTCCTTGGGTAGGGCAGTTGGGACAGGTCCATGACCCTACCCTAGGTACATAGCTTCATCATTAGCCCCCGAATGGATTGAGGTTTGAGTGGGGAAAGAGTTGAGAACTTCTCCGACTCATTTTTCATGCCGTGAGCATATCTTGTTTCGGATCAACGGACCTGAGTGATGACAGCAACTTCCTTTTCAGTCGCCTTGATCCATTCTTAATTCTTTGTCGAGTGAATTTCTTTACTTGTAAGGCTCCGAGTGACGGTGCGGAGGAGGTCTTTGGTCTGACAAGTTGTTTGCTGCCCGCAGATTTTGTGGGATCCGAATTTTGGGAAGCACGCGGGACGCGATAGGCCGCAGTAATCGGATGGGATAGAGTGGAGCCGCCTCGATCCCCGCATCGCCGTTCTCACCACGTATCACATGAGCGATCGTTACGGGATTTGACAGAGCCACCTGGGCCTACCCGTCAGCCACTCGGAAGCGGCCTCATATAAGGCGTTGGGCCGGAATCTCCCGAACAGTGCGTTCCCATTTCCTCTTCTCCTCTTCACGCCCCTCCGCTGTGCTCGTTCTTGCCCCAGCATCACCGCTCTGTACGCGTCTCGCCGGCGACAATGGGGAAGGAGAAGACAGCGGCTCTAGAGCGGGCAAAGAAGGCGACGGCGAGGTCGAACGGGAAGGCGACCAGCCGGGGTGGATCTTCCTCGCGGACTGGCCTGCCGAAGGGCTGTATCCAGGGCGAATGATCCACTCGAGGATTGCCCAAGAAGACCTCGATGACCTGGCCGAAGGGGGGCTGATCCCCTACGACTCGGCGCGGCTTCCGGGGAAGGAATCTGAGCCGCAACCTCGGGAGGGTGAGCGTGTCCTCCTTGCCACCCACGTCGACCGTGGATTTTCTTTGCCTCCTCACCCTTTCTTTCGAGGGTTCTTGAACTTCTTTGGGGCACAAATCCACCATTTTACCCCCAACTCCATCGTTTATCTCGCCGCTTTCATTTCTTTGTGTGAGAATTTCCTGGGTTGCCGGCCTCACTAGGGTCTTTTCAAGCATATTTTCACTTGTCGCTCCCAGACAGTGAAAAAGGCTAATCCGAGTGACGAGAGGACTCAAGTGATCCAGATGTGTGGGAGCCTTGGCATCTAGACGAGAGGGAAAAGCTCCTTTCCGGAAATGATTCTTCCTGACTCAGTTCGCGGATGGCAGTCGACCTGGTTTTATTGTAAAGACCAGTCGACGCCAGGGCAATCGACTGGCCTCCCTCCCATTACCATGGACCGAGTGGAGAAACCCTCCCCTTTGAAGGTGCTCCCAGAGGAGAAGGCGCACGTGAAGGTGTTGGTCGGTCGAGTGGTCCAGCTTATTCGTGATGGGGTCACTGGTATGGATCTCATGGAGGTCTTCCTTTAGCGGCGCATCCAGCCTCTTCAAGCTTGAGGCCATCCGATGTGGATGTATTTGGGTCTTGAAGACTCCACTCGGATCCATCCGGAGGAGGTCGACGACGACACACTGGAGAAGTGGATGTCGGGCATTACCGGGAACAAGGACAATCCCAAGGGGGCTAGGAGAGTTCCCCCATTCGACCAGTCTCATGCACCAGAGCAGGTCTGGTTCCGAGTTTTTTGCTTGTAATCTGAATTCACTCGCGCAGCTGCCTATATTGCTCGAATGACTTTGCTCTCCTTGCTTTCTTTCAGGCCATTATTGAAATGTATTCAATGCCCAACGGGGAGCAAGAGCAAGTTCTGGAAGGCGAGGCGAGTGGCGGCGACAGTGGCGAGTGGACTTCCGATGGTGAAGGGGATGGAGGAAGCGACGACTCAAGTGATGGAGAAGAAGTTGAGTCGCCCCCTCGCAGGGAGAGGCGATCCAAGCTTGACCAAGAACGGCCAAGTGCCTGTGACAAGGCAACTGCTCAGGCTGGTCAGTCTTCGAAGCGTCCTCGGATCTCTTCACCAACCCCGACTGAGAAGGCGCCAAAGCACCCCAAAGTTGCAGAGCCGAAGACTCGGAAGGCGTTGCCGAAGATCAAGATTGATATCCCCGTTGCCTCTGTGTGAGTGTCTCTCTTTGTATTCACTCGACGCTCCGCACTGTTTGTTTTTCTTGTTTTAACTGGACGAACTTTGGAATTGTCAGCGCTGCTACTTCCGGGACCTCAGCTTACAGGGATGATGATGAGGTGATGGAGGATGCGGTCACTTCTAATCAGGGTATGATTTCTGCCATACTATCTTTATTCGGTCGATTCAACTGGAATGTGCATCATTGGGTGACGTGATTTTGGCAATTGAACTTTGCATAGCTCCCAACATTATTGACCTCCTTGATGATGATGAAGAGCCCGAAAGGCCTTTCACAAGGAAGAATAGGCGAGCTCCTGTAAGTGAGGCGCTACAGTCGACGCCGAGGGCGGAACCAGTCGTTCAGGACACTGGCGATGTCAATCGGGGTTCTGTTACCTTCGCCGAGCCACTGTCGAGTGCCTTGCCTTCTTCGTCGATTGCTCGGACCTCTGTCGACCCACCTTCAGTTTTTGCGACCCATCATGTCCCAGAGGACGAGGTGAATGCTGCTAGGGAAGCCATACGCCAGGCGGGCATTATGATGGAGAAGATGAAGACGGTGCGGAACGCCAGCCAAGCCGCCTATGATGCCAGCTCGGCTCTCCAGAGCAACGTTCAGGTTAGTTGGTCGCCGCTTGTTCTGTTAGGATATGCTACCTGAAGATTCTTTCCGAAAATCTTTGCATCTGTACACCCACTGGGTGCGTCGATTGAATTTTTGGACTAGTGGGGGCACGCTAAGTGCACCCACTGGGTGTAGTCCCCGAGACTACGGTGGACTACTGGCAGTCGACTGTAGTCTTTATATTTTGCCGAATGTATAAACCAAACTGGTAGTTTGTCTCTTCCACTCGGTCTGGTTGAGTGGGATCAGAACCGGTGGGGGCACGCTAAGTGCACCCAGTGGGTGTAGTCCCCGAGACTACGGTGGACTGCTGGCAGTCGACTGTAGTCTAAGTTCTACTTTCTTTCTTTCTGCCCTTTTTTTTGAACTCGACTTCGGCGGGCCGGTCGAGTGGGAATAGAACCGGTGGGGGCACGCAAAGTGCACCCGCTGGGTGTAGTCCCCGAGACTATGGTGGACTGCTGGCAGTCGACCGTAGTCTTAGTATTTATTGCCTTTGTTGTTTTTTGCTGTAAAAATCACTTCTCCCCTTTGATTTCAGAAATCTTGTGATCTTGGAGCTCGCTTTGCTGACTTGGAGAAGCAGCAAATTCAACTGGACCTTGACTTGGAGCTGGCCAGGACAGAGCTACAAAAGGTCAGAGATGGCGCCGCTGGTAAGACGAGTTTGTCGACTGGTCAGTTTTAGGCTTGAGTACCCTTCTGCTATTTCTGAATCAATCATCGTTTCTTTGCAGAAAAACTGAGAGAAGCTCTGGCGAAGAAGGATCAGGATTTGGCTGCTGCTCGTAAGGAGGCTGGCGACAAGACCGCTCTGGCCGAACAGAAGCTGGCTTCGGTCGGCCAGTTAGAAGAAGAGAATACCAGGCTGAAGACCGCTCTGAATGACTCCAACAAGGAGTGCTCACGCTGGAAGAAGGCGAATCTCGTCCAGGGCGAGAAAATGGAAGGCATTGCTCGCAGGAGGGATGATCTGGAGAGCTATCTAAGAAGTCTTGCCAAGAAGTTGTTCATCAAGCTTGAAGGTGCACATTCTGTTCCGACTGATTTTTTTTGTCGACTCAGTGTACGAAAATTGACTTATACTTGGATCGTGAATGCAGAGTTTTGCCAGAACTTTGAAGAGGAGACTGGGCGGATCGAACCAGGTTTGGATCCAATCAACTCTCTCGTGAAAGATGAAACTGCCATGAATCTGCTCCATCTGGAATCTCGCATCGACAGTGCCGTGGACTTCTTGGCTCGACTAAAGGTCGCCATGTCGCGGATTGACCCGGCACTTTGGCCAGAGGCTGAGCTCCAAAATGATCTTGAGTCCCTGATGACTCGACTAAATGAAATCCCAGACCGAGTGTAGGAGTGGAAGAAGTCTGCTGCTCGGTGTGGCGCTGACGTAGCTCTGTCTTTGGTTCGTGTCCACTGCAAGGAGGTGCGACAGGACAAACTGGCAGCAATCAAGGTCGCCAACACCCAGAAACATGACTTCCGAACCTTTATGGAGACTTTCATCGCTGCAGCCACTCGGATAGCCGACGGCGTCGACCTGGATGAGTTCATCGAGCCTGCCAGCCCTCCTCCCGCGGAGTGAACAAACTCTTATGTCCCACCTTAAATTTGCATCGGAATGCCGAGTGGTTTTTGTAACCGTTAAACTTTTTCGGGTTGCATGCCCGAGTACTTCGATCTGCGATCTGGAACCTTTAGAATTTACCTGAACTTGGTTTACCGTTGAATATCTTTATGAATCTCCTGCTGAGTGAACCCATTTTTCATTCGAGACAACTTTTGTATTCGCAGCGCAGCTCCGAAGGAGAGGGAAGTAGTTGACACATGTCTTGTATTTGTGGCGAAGCTCCCCAGGGGAAGGCGGCGGTCGACCCACACCCAGTTACTGCAGAGTGGGACGGAGCGCACATTGTATTTGTGGCGAAGCTCTCCAGGAGAAGGTGGCAGTCGACCCGCACTTTGTTGCTGTAGAGCGGGATGAATTGCGCATTGTATTTGTGGCGAAGCTCCCCAGGAGAAGGTGGCAGTTCACCTGCCCCTCGTCGTCCTTGAGGATTGAGATGTGTTTCGTACTTAGGCGAGTTCTGGACTGCAGCTAAGCCCCCGAGTGGGAGGATTGCTCTCCACTCGGTAGGATTTTTTTCAAACTTAGGCGAGTGCCGGACTGCAGCTAAGTCTCTAAGTGAGAGAACTTAGGCGAGTACTGGACTGCAGCTAAGCCCCCGAGTGGGAGGATTGCTCTCCACTCGGTAGGATTTTTTTCAAACTTAGGCGAGTGCCAGACTGCAGCTAAGTCTCTAAGTGAGAGAACTTAGGCGAGTACTGGACTGCAGCTAAGCCCCTGAGTGGGAGGATTGCTCTCCACTTGGTAGGATTTTTTCAAACTTAGGTGAGTGCCGGACTACAGCTAAGTCTCTAGCAAGAGAACTTAGGCG
>NC_041386.1:491159119-491219119 GCF_002162155.2 Triticum dicoccoides
AGTCTCCAGTGAGAGAACTTAGGCGAGTATTGGACTGCAGCTAAGCCCCCGAGTGGGAGGATTGCTCTTCACTCGGTAGGATTTTTTCAAACTTAGGCGAGTGCCGGACTGCAACTAAGTCTCTAAGTGAGAGAACTTAGGCGAGTACTGGACTGCAGCTAAGCCCCCGAGTGGGAGGATTGCTCTCCACTTGGTAGGATTTTTTCAAACTTAGGCGAAACGGATTCGCAGCTAAGCCCCGAGTGGGAGGCTGGCTCGCCACTCGGTAGGAAACTGTTTTTACAAACTTAGGCGAAGCGGATTCGTAGCTAAGCCACCCACTGGGGGATTTCTTACGCAAACAAAAACAATAATAATCACTGGGAAAATTATAACGCTCTTGTCTTTGATAAATAAACTACATGAGTTTTTCTTATTACATCTCATCCGAGTGAGAATTTAAGTATAAAAGGGGCGGAGTAGCTCTGCATTCCAGGCGTGTGGCTCATCAATCTGGCGATCGACATTGTAGAGGTGGTATGCTCCATTGTGAAGGACTCTGGTGACTATGAAGGGGCCTTCCCAAGTAGGGGCGAGCTTGTGTGGTTTCTGCTGATCCACTCGGAGGACTAAGTCTCCTTCTTGGAAGGCTCGGCTCTTCACGTTTTTGGCATGGAATCGATGCAAGTCTTGCTGATAGATGGTCGATCGAATCAAGGCCATTTCTCTTTCTTCTTCTAGGAGGTCGACTGCGTCCTGCCGGGCTTGTTCTGCTTCTTCTTCTGAGTAGAGCTCGACTCTGGGAGCATTGTGAAGCACGTCACTCGGTAAGACTACCTCGGCTCCGTAGACCAGAAAGAATGGGGTTCTTCCAGTCGATCGATTCGGGGTTGTCCTCAATACCCAAAGGACTGATGGGAGCTCATCGACCCATGCACCTGTTGTGTGCTTGAGATCGCCCATCAATCGGGGTTTCAGTCCTTTGAGAATTAGGCCGTGTGCCCTTTCTGCTTGCCCATTCGACTGGGGGTGAGCGACCGAAGCATAGTCGACCCGGGTGCCCTGAGAGGCGCAAAAGGCCCTGAATTTGTCGGAATCGAAGTTTGACCCGTTTTCGGTGATGATGCTATGTGGAACTCCATATCTGAATATCAACTCTCTGATGAAACTGATAGCGGTGCAAGCATCAAGATTCTTGATAGGCTTGGCTTCAATCCATTTGGTGAACTTGTTGACTGCTACCAGCACATGAGTGAAGCCGCTCCTGCCTGTTCTCAGTGGTCCAACTATGTCCAGCCCCCAAACAACGAAAGGCTAGACGAGTGGAATGGTTTTCAGGGCTGACGCGGGCTTGTGCGGCATATTGGAGTAATACTGACATCCTTCACATTTGTCGACTATCTCTTTTACCATCTCATTGGCTCTTGGCCAGTAGAACCCCGCTCGGTATGCTTTAGCCACAATAGTCCGAGAGGACGCATGATGACCACAGGTCCCCGAGTGGATATCGTTAAGGATCATCTGACCTTCTTCTGGTGTAATACACTTCTGGCCGACCCAAGTCGCGCTTTCTCTATATAACTGTCCCTTTATGACTGTAAAGGCCTTGGATCGACGGACGATCTATCGAGCCTCTTCTTCGTCTTCTGGGAGTTCTTTCCTTAGGATGTACACGATGTACGGTTCTGTCCAGACGGGAGTGATAACCAAGACTTCCATGATCGGGTCGACCACAGCTGGAACTTCAACTTCAGTCGGATCCGTGGCGCTTTTTGGTTGCGGGGCCTCTTCAGTGAAGGGATCCTCCTGGACTGATGGTGTGTGGATGTGTTCCAAAAACACATTGCTGGGAATGGCTTCTCTTTTGGAACCTATTTTTGCCAGATCATCAGCTGCTTGATTTTTCAGTCGGGTATGTGATGAAGCTCTAACCCCTCGAATTTCTTCTCCAGCTTTCTCACTGCATTGCAATAACCAGTCATGGCTGGACTTCTGACGTCCCATTCCTTCATCACTTGATTGACCACCAAATCTGAGTCACCATAGACCATGAGGCGACGGACGCCGAGTGAAATGGCCATGCGCAACCCATATAAAAGTGCTTCGTATTCTGCCTCGTTGTTAGAGGAATCAAAGTGGATTTGAAGAACATATCTGGGTTTATCTCCTCTGGGGGAGACCAACACTACTCCGGCACCAGAACCATTTAGCATCTTGGAACCGTCGAAGAACATGGTCCAATGTTCCGAGTGAACCTGAGTCGGCAATTGCTGTTCAATCCACTCGGCGATGAAATCCGTGATTGCCTGGGACTTGATAGCTTTCTTTGCCTCAAACTTGATATCTAGAGGAAGGAGTTCAATCGCCCATTTTGCCACTCGACCAGTTGCGTCCCTCTAATGCAAGATCTCTGACAACGGAGCGTCGCTGACGACTGTATGGAATGATCAGAAAAGTAGTGGGCAACTTTCTTTGTGGTCATATAAATCCCACATACAAGCTTCTGATAATGAGGATATCTTTGCTTCAATGGGGTCAAGACTTCAGAAATATAATACACTAGGCGCTGAACTTTGAAGGTTTTCCCTTCTTCTTCCCGCTCGACCGTAAGTACCATACTGATGACTTGTCCTGTGGCTGCAATGTAAAGCAGCAAAGGCTCCTTGCTGCTTGGGGCAGCAAGCACCGGCTGGGTGGAGAGCAGAGCTTTGAGCTCTACGAACGCTGCGTCAGCTTCAGGAGTCCACTCGAACTTGTTAGACTTCTTCATCAATCGGTAAAGAGGCAATGCCTTTTCACCGAGACGAGATATGAATCGACTTAGGGCGGCCAAGCAACCAGTAAGCTTCTGAACATCGTGCACTCGCACAGGACTTTTCATTCGGAGTATAGCACCGACTTTTTCTGGATTGGCATCGATTCCCCGTTCGGAGACGAGAAAACCGAGTAACTTTCCGCCAGGAACCCCGAATGTGCATTTTGATGGATTAAGCTTGATATCAAACCTTCTGAGGATGGCAAAGGTTTCAGCAAGGTCAGTCAGCAGGTCGGAACCCTTCCTTGACTTGACCATAATATCATCCATGTACGCCTCCACATTCCGGCTGATTTGGGTGAGCAAACACTTCTGAATCATCCTCATGAATGTGGCTCCGGCATTCTTGAGGCCGAATGGCATGGTAACATAACAGAAGCACCCGAATGGAGTGATGAAAGCTGTTTTGATCTCGTCAGGCCCATACAGACGGATCTGATGGTACCCGGAATAGGCGTCTAAAAAGACAGTCGCTCACATCCCGCAGTCGAGACAACTATCTGGTCGATGCGGGGGAGAGGAAAATGATCTTTCGGGCAAGCCCGATTGATATGTTTAAAGTCAATGCACATGCGAAGTGACTTGTCCTTCTTGGGGACCATGACAACATTGGCGAGCCACTCGGAGTGGTAGATTTCTCGGATGAACTCCGCTGCTAAGAGCCGAGCCACCTCTTCGCCAATGGCCTTTCTCTTCTGGACGGCGGACCGTCGGAGATGTTCTTTGACAGGTTTCACTTTCGAGTCGACTCGTAGGCGGTGCTCAGCCAGCCCCCTGGGAACACCCGGCATGTCAGAAGGCTTCCATGCGAAGATGTCCCAGTTCTCACGGAGGAACTGGATGAGAGCTTCTTCCTACTTGGAGCCGAGTGTTGTCGAGATATGAGTTGGAGCAGCGCTGGGGTCGTTCGGGTGGATGTGAGCTGTCTTCGTATCGCCAGTCGACTGAAAAGTTGACTGTGTAGCGGGCTTCTTGGCTCGCAACAAATCACTCGGGTCTGCAGTCTTCTGGTATTCCTGCAACTCCACCACTGCCATCTGAGCATCATCGATCTTCGAACCTTTCTGAAAACATTCTTCCACTTTCTTCCGATTGCCCGTAATAGTGATCACACCTTTGGGGCCAGGCATCTTCAATTTGAGGTACACGTAACATGGTCGGGCCATGAAACGTGCATAAGCCGGCCTCCCCAAAATAGCGTGGTAGGCACTCTGGAAGTCTACAACTTCAAATGTCAATTTTTCTTTGCGGTAATTCTTGGAATCACCAAAAACCACATCAAGAGCAATCTGGCCGAGTGATTCAGCCTTCTTCCCAAGAATGACCCCATGGAAACTCATGTTGCTGGCACTGAGTCTGGACATCGGAATGCCCATCCCTTTCAACGTCTCAGCGTATAATATGTTCAAACCACTGCCACCATCAATCAGGACTTTGGTCAGTCGAGTGCCTTCAACAACTGGGTCGACCACCAAGGCTTGCCTCCCAGGGGTGGCGATGTGCGTTGGGTGGTCGGACTGGTCGAATGTTATGGCAGTCTGAGACCATTTCAGGTAACTAGGTGTCACCAGAGCGACCATATTCACCTCTCGGTTAATAACTTTCAGTCGACTTTTGCTTTCAACATCGGCAAAAATCATCAGGGTGGAATTGACCTGAGGGTATCCGTCGTCACTGTCTTCTTTGTATTCGACCTTGTCCGACTCCTTTTCCTTACCTTTGGGCTGCTTGCCCTGGAACTGCTGGATCAAGAGTCGACACTGTCGAGTGGTGTGTTTTGGGTAAATGAAATTACCCTCTTCATCTTTCTTTGTGTGGACGAGACATGGTAAGTCCAACACATCATTTCCGTCCTGGTCTTTAACCTTTTTGGGGTTCCAAGGTCCCTTAGGTTTCCCTTTAAACTTTCCTTGGGTTAAAGCCAAGGCTTCCCCGGGAGCTGCTGGCTCGGCTTTCTGCTTCTGTTTCTGATTAGAATTTCCTCCGGTTTCTTGGGCGACTGACTTGAGCTTTCCACTCCTGAGTCGGTCCTCATCTTCACCATTAGCGTACTTGGTGGCAATCTCCATCATCCGATTCAAGGACATATCTCCGGTTAGACCGAATTTCAAATTCAGTTCTCTGTACTTGACGCCTTCCTTAAAGGCACAAACTGCTTGGTGGTCACGCACATTCTCCACCGAGTGATGTAACGTGATCCACCTCTGAATGTAATCCGTCATAATTTCATTCGGCTTCTGTACGCAAGACCACAGTTCCGTCAGCCCTGCCGGTCGCTTGCACGTGCCTTCAAATGTGGTGACGAACACTCGGGAGAGATCCTCCCAAGTGTAAATGCTGCTAGGTGCTAACTGGTTTAGCCACGCTCTGGCCGAGCCCTCCAACATGAGAGGCAGGTGCTTCATGGCCACTTCATCATTGCTGCCGCCAATCTGGACGGTCACTCGGTAGTCCTCAAGCCAAGTATCGGGCTTGGACTCGCCAGCGAACTTACTGACTCCAGTCGCCAACCTGAAGTTGGGAGGAATCACAGCGGCCCTGATGGCTCTACTAAAGCACTCTGGCCCCGAAACATGTACTCTGCTGCTGGTAGGTGCATCTCTATCGTGACCTTCTCGGTGAGCCCTGTTCCTGTCGACCAAACCCTGGACGAGAATGGATCTCGCGTCAAAGCCTGGCCCTCTGGAGTCGACTGGAATCTTTCACCCACCACTATGAGGGCGCCTGTCATCCTGCTGGCGAGGCACATGCGACCCGCTCCTCGGGGGAGGCATGGGCACTCGACGTCGACCATCACGATCGACTCGGTGATCATACTGCTCATGGTTCCCATACTGGTCACGCCGGTCTCCACGTCCCTCACGCCTCGGGGGCGATCCCGGGCTGTGAGCCGACTGGACCGTGTCCGCGGCAACGGATCTACTATGAATCCTGTTCCGCGACTGAGAAACAGCGGAATTTTGATCTCATGCTGCCCGGAGTAATGCTCTGATCTGCAGTAAGCCTCTGCCAGCCTCCGACCGGGAAGGCTGAATCGACTCCGCTATACGGGCCGCGGCTGCTAAATTCTGAATCAGAGTTCGATATACCTGCGGGGGCGGGAAGAGCTGACATCGACTGGACTCGGGAACCCGTTGTCGCGCACGCTCGTCGAGTGCTCGCTGGAGGTTCTCAAGTCGAGTGCGCTCGGCCAAGTTTGCCAGGCGCGCGTCCTCCAAGGCACGAGCCTCAGGGGTTTCTCCAACGATAGGAGTGTGCAGTGCATCCATGTTCCGGCGGCGAAGTTCTTCTCTCTGCAGTGACGTGAGAGGCTCGGGAAGATACTCCTCATGGAGACGCGATGGGTCGCCTCCACCCGCGCCTCCGTCGTTGCGGGGAAAACCGGGAGGACTGGGTGGTCCATCGACCATCAGAATCTCCGCCGCCGAATCGCTGCTGTCGCACTCGGATGCGGTCTCTACGGAGCCAGTCGACAGGTCGAACAGGCCGTAGAGGGATTCGTCGGGCTCGATCGCCGCGACTTGAGGGGTGGCCGACTGACGTGCCACCACGTGCCTCACCCACCGCTGAAGTCTCGACTGACCGGAGCGCTTGCGCCGGCGGGAAACGGGGAGGAAGGACAACACAGGAGCCGACCGGTAGGGGGTCGACGGTTGCCGCAGGAGAACGCCGCGGATGCATGCGCTAAAGTGCATTGCCCCGCGAGCAGGGAGTGCGTCCACGTTGAGCGGAGCCTCCTGGAGCCAAGCAGAGTCGTCGACGATGAACGTGAGCACGTCGAGACGGATCTCGCGGCCCTCCACCGAAACTCTGCCGAAAACCATGATGATTCGGGTCGAAAAAGGTCGCAACTCCTCCAACAAACGCTAAAACACCTGCCCCAAGGTGGGCGCCAACTGTCGTGGTTCTAAGTCTGACAGTAGTGTAGGGGGGTAAGTATGGAGAGGCAAGATCTTAGCTATGGAGAAGTTGTAAGCACACAAGGTTTATGAGTTCAGGCCCTTCTCGGAGGAAGTAATAGCCCTACGTCTTGGAGCCCAGAGGGGGTTGACTGGATTATGTGAGTATGAGTTACAGAGGTGCGAACCCTTGTCTCGGAGGAGGGGGGTGGCTTATATAGAGTGCGCCAGGATCCCGGCCAGCCCACATTACAAAGGGCTCAATGTACATTAAGGCGGGGTGTTACTGGTAACGCTAGTAATAAAATGCTATGATGACCATAAAAGCTATTTAATGACCGACCGTTAGCGTGCGGAGTGACTTTAGGTCTCCTGGCCGTCGAGTGGTTGGATCTTGGTCGAGTGATTGCTTCTTGGTCGAGTGTCTTCGAGTCTGTCGAGTGGAACACCTCCAAGTCGATTGAAAGGTGATTTCTTCTAGAGATGTCCTTGGGTAGGGCAATTGGGACAAGTCCATGACCCTACCCTAGGTACATTGCTTCATCAGGGATCCCACGCCCGGATCCACCCGCTCCGGCCGCCGCAGCTCCTTTCCCCGCCGGATCCGACGCTTACGGCCGCCTCTCCGGTCTCCATCCTCCTCTCCGGCCAAGTCCGGTGACTCTCCGGCGAACCTCGAACTACGTGCAAGTCAACCCTAGATCTGTTTCTGAGGGTAATTTTCGTCTAAGTCCTTTTCGTGTAACTTTTTCTGGCCCTGTTCATCGCTTCATAACTCCTCATCCGTAGCTCCGTTTTGCGTGATTGAGATATCAAATTGTTCGTTAGGATGTCCTCTTCATTTCATTCCATTGCACCATGCTTGTTGGAGTTCATCTTGATGCTGTAAATGATGTTGCAAGAGTACTATAAAATGTTAGTTCCTGATTCTTATCAGATTATGAGCATTTATCATTTTTGCCATGATTATTGTGTGCCTCCTATGAACTTGAGCCCTACATGTGTTTTGCGCTATGCCATGCCATCTTTACAGGGGTGTATGCCATGTATTTTTGTGATCAATGTGGTGACTAGCACAAGCATGCAAAGTAGCTCTCATGATGTTGCTGATTTCACGGACTTAGAATTCTTCTAAGTCATTTTCCTGCTGTTATTTTTATGTCATGTATTCTTGTTGCTACAGAGTGATCCATGCCTCTTTTGAGCATGTTCAGTAAGGATGATTTTGAGATATTGTTATGCTCTATCCATCCATGTGCTTGCTTGCATTTATGGAGTACCCTAGAATGACTCAATCTTGCTATACTTTTGCTATAAAATGTTCCTGGCAGAGTGTTTACGTGTTAATCAATTTTGCCGAGCTTGTTGTAGTTGATCCATGCATGCTATGAGTATGTTCTTGCCATGGTTAGCTACTTGAACATGTCTTCTTGCTGGGTGTATGCTTAGTTTGTCATGCAATGCCTTGTGTTGGGTGCATCGAGCACACAAACATGCCTTCATATTTCTGTTTATGCCATGTCCAGTTTTCTGCTAAGTCTGGATCTGTTAACGAAACTTGCTATGTTTACATGGGTGCCATCATATCTTCTGATCCTTTTTGGCTTATGGTCAGTAAGGGACTTTTGTTATATGCTTTCAGTAGTTTCATGCCATGCCTTGCTTTACCATGATATGTTCCTGTAACATGTTGTTATCTTGCTCTAAACATTGCTTCCTGATGTTAATTCCTGGCATGTTAGTATTTTCACTAAGTCTGAGATGCTGATATCTTTTGCACTTTTGCCATGCTTGTTTGAACCTGCTATTGTGTGATTTAGCCGTAGCTCAGTGTTCATCTTTTGTTAAGCATCTTGAGTGGTTCACTGTCATGTGCTTTGTTGCTATGTTGGAGTGCAGTAGCTTAGTTTTTTGTTGCATTCTAGATGGCATCGTGTTGTTAATCGCAGTTTTGTGACATTATTGTTTTGCTTGCCATTTGCAAACCGTGCATCCGATTCCGGTGATCTTTATATCAATTTCGACCAAAATCATCTCATCTTTCTAGCGGCACTCTTGGATTTCCAAGTTGAGGCCTGGTTCAATCTTTCCCTTCTGGAGTATGCATATGCATTGCATATCACATCCCGCATCTCATGCCATGTTTTGCATCATGTTGCTTGCGCATTGCACCGTGGTTGATTGTGGTTCCCTTTGCTTGTGTTCTTGCCTTGGGTAGAGCCGGGAGACGAGTTCGTGGTCGAGGAACCCGTTGAGTACGCTTATGAGGATCAAGCTTTCGTCTTCTCGGAGAACTTTGCAGGCAAGATGACCATACCCTCGAAATCACTTCTATCTTTGCTTGCTAGTTGCTCGCTCTATTGCTATGCCGCGATACCTACCACATGCTTTATCATGCCTCCCATATTTCCATGTCAAACCTCTAACCCACCTTTCCTAGCAAACCGTTGTTTGGCTATGTTACGGCTCTGCTCAGCCCCTCTTATAGCGTTGTTAGTTGCAGGTGAAGATGGAGTTTGTTCCATGTTGGAACATGGTTATTGTTGGGATATCACAATATCTCTTATTTAATTAATGCATCTATATACTTGGTAAAGGGTGGAAGGCTCGGCCTTATGCCTGGTGTTTTGTTCCACTCTTGCCGCCCTAGTTTCCGTCATACCGGTGTTATGTTCCTTGATTTTGCGTTCCTTACGCGGTCGGGTTATAATGGGAACCCCTTGACAGTTTGCTTTGAATAAAACTCCTCCAACAAGGCCCAACCTTGGTTTTACCATTTGCACTAACAACCTATCACCTTCCCTTGGGTTCTGCAGACTCAAGGGTCATCTTTATTTTAACCCCCTCGGGCCAGTGCTTGTCCAAGTGTTGGTCCGAACTAGAGTCCTTTGCAGCACCACCTCAGGGAAACTCGAGGGTTGGTTTTAGTTGTACGGAGCGCTCATCCGGTGTTGCCCTGAGAACGAGATATGTGCAGCTCCTATCAGTATGTCGGCGCATCGGGCGGCTTTGCTGGTCTTGTTTTACCATTGTCGAGATGTCTTGTAACTGGGATTCCGAGTCTGATTGGGTCTTCCTGGGAGAAGGAATATCCTTTGTTGATCGTGAGAGCTTGTGATGGGCTAAGTTGGGACACCCCTGCAGGGTTTGAACTTTCGAAAGCCATGCCCGCGGTTATGGGCAGATGGGAATTTGTTAATGTTCGGTTGTAGAGAACTTGACACTTAACTTAATTAAAATGCATCAACCGCATGTGTAGCCGTGATGGTCTCTTTCCGGCGGTGTCCGGGAAGTGAACACGGTTCTTGTGTTATGCTTGAACGTAAGTAGTTTCAGGATCACTTCTTGATCACTTCTAGTTCACGACCGTTGCTTTGCTTCTCTCCTCGCTCTTATTTGCGTATGTTAGCCACCATATATGCTTAGTGCTTGCTGCAGCTCCACCTCACTACCCCTTTCCTACCCATAAGCTTAAATAGTCTTGATCTCACGGGTGTGAGATTGCTGAGTCCCCGTGACTCACAGATTACTTCAAACAGTTAGAGTTGCTGATGATAACCGTGCAGGTGACGCAACCGAGCTTAAGTGGGAGCCCGATGAAGTTCGTGTTCTTTGTGTCGTTTCGTTTTCCAGTTAGTCAGTAGTGGAGCCCAGTTGGGGCGACCGGGGATCTAGCATTAGGGGTGGTCTTCTTTTATTTTGGTTCCGTAGACGGACTGTGATTGTATTCTGGATGTTGTAATGCTATATTTATGTATTGTGTGAAGTGGCGATTGTAAGCCAACTCTTTATCACTTTCTTATTCAGTACATGGGATGTGTAAAGATTACCCCTCTTGCGACATGCCTACAATGCGGTTATGCCTCTAAGTCATGCTCCGACACGTGGGAGATATAGCCGCATTGTGGGTGTTACACAATTGCTCAACAGTAATTCGTTCACCCACCGTAGAATACTTATGCTCTTGAGAGAAGCCACTAGTGAAATCTATGGCCCCCGGGTCTATCTTCATCATATTAATCTTCCAATACTTAGTTATTTCCTTTGCTTTTTTACTTTGCTTTTATTTTACTTTGCATCTTTTTCATAAAAATACCAAAAATATTATCTTATCATATCTATCAGATCTCACTCTCGTAAGTGACCGTGAAGGGATTGACAACCCCTTATCGTGTTGGTTGCGAGGAGTTATTTTCTTTGTGCAGGTACTAGGGGACGCGCGCGCAACCTCCTACTGGATTGATACCTTGGTTCTCAAAAACTGGGGGAAATACTTATGCTACTTTGCTGCATCATCATTTCCTCTTCGGGGAAATCCAACGCAGTGCTCAAGAGGTAGCAAGAAGAATTTCTGGCGCCGCTGCCGGGGAGGTTCACGCAAGTGAAGATTTGACTTCCGACAACGAGCCATTTCTGGCGCCGTTACCCAAAAGTCAACATTCCAAGTACCCATCACAATCCTTATCTCCCGCATTACATTATTTGCCATTTGCCTCTCGTTTTCCTCTCCCCCACTTCACCCTTGCCGTTTTATTCATCCTCTCTCTCTATCCTCCTTCTCTTTCTCTATTTGCCTCTTTTTGCCCGCTTGCTTTTTGTTTGCTTGTGTGTTGGATTGCTTGCTTGTCACGATGGCTCAAGATAACACTAAATTGTGTGACTTTACCAATACCAACAACAATGATTTTATTAGCACTCCGATTGCTCCTCTTACCGATGCTGAATCTTGTGAAATTAATGCCGCTTTGCTGAATCTTGTTATGAAAGATCCGTTTCCTGGCCTTCCTAGTGAAGATGCCGCTACCCATCTAAATAGCTTCGTTGATTTGTGTGATATGCAAAAGAAGAAAGATGTGGATAATGATATTGTTAAATTGAAGCTATTTCCTTTTTCGCTTAGAGATCGTGCTAAAGCTTGGTTTTCGTCTTTGCCTAAAAATAGTATTGATTCTTGGAACAAGTGCAAAGATGCTTTTATCTCTAAGTATGTTCCTCCCGCTAAGATCATCTCCCTTAGAAACGATATTATGAATTTTAAGCAACTTGATCATGAACATGTTGCACAAGCTTGGGAGAGGATGAAATTAATGATACGTAATTTCCCTACTCATGGTTTGAATTTGTGGATGATTATACAAAAAATTTATGCCGGATTGAATTTTGCTTCTAGAAATCTTTTAGATTCGGCCGCGGGAGGCACTTTTATGGAAATCACTTTAGGAGAAGCTACTAAACTCCTAGATAATATTATGGTTAATTATTCTCAATGGCATACTGAAAGATCTACTAATAAAAAGGTGCATGTGATAGAAGAAATTAATGTTTTGAGTGGAAAGATGGATGAACTTATGAAATTATTTGCTAGTAAGAGTGTTTCTTCTGATCCTAATGATATTCCCTTGTCTACTTTGATTGAGAATAATAATGAATCTATGGATGTGAATTTTCTTGGTAGGAACAAATTTGGTAACAACGCGTATAGAGGAAATTTTAATCCTAGGCCTTATCCTCGTAATCCCTCTAATAATTATGGTAATTCCTACAACAATTCTTATGGAAATTATAATAATATGCCCTCTGATTTTGAATCTAATATTAAAGAATTTATTACTTCGCAAAAGAATTTCAATGCTTTGATTGAAGAAAAATTGCTTAAAATTGATGATTTGGCTAGGAACGTTGATAGAATTTCTATTGATGTTGATTCTTTGAAACTTAGATCTATTCCACCTAAGCATGATATCAATGGGTCTCTCAAAGCTATGAGAATTTCCATTGATGAGTGCAAAGAAAGAACCGCTAGGATGCGTGCTAAGAAAGATGCCTTTATAAGAGCGTGTTCTTCTAGTTCCTATGAAAATAAAGATGAAGATCTAAAAGTTATTGATGTGTCCCCTATTAAATCTTTGTTTTGCAATATGAATCTTGATAATGATGGGGCTGAATATGATCCACCTTGAAGGCGTTCCAAAAATTCAGAGTTTTTAGATCTTGATGCTAAAATTGATGAAAGTGGGATCGAAGAAATTAAAACCCTAGATGTTGCTAAACCCACTATTTTGCATTTCAAGGAATTTAATTATGAAAATTGCTCTTTGATTGATTGTATTTCCTTGTTGCAATCCGTGCTAAATTCTCCTCATGCTTATAGTCAAAATAAAGCGTTTACTAAACATATCGTTGATGCCTTGAAGCAATCTTATGAAGAAAAACTTGAATTGGAAGCTTCTATCCCTAGAAAACTTTATGATGAGTGGGAACCAACTATAAAATTAAGATTAAAGATCATGAGTTCTATGCTTTATGTGATTTGGGTGCTAGTGTTTCCACGATTCCAAAGACTTTGTGTGATTTGTTAGGTTTCCGTGATTTTGATGATTGCTCTCTAAACTTGCACCTTGTGGATTCCACTATTAAGAAACCTATGGGAAGAATTAATTATGTTCTTATTGTCACAAATAGGAATTATGTGCCCGTAGATTTTATTGTTCTTGACATAGATTGCAATCCTTCATGTCCTATTATTGTTGGTAGACCTTTCCTTAGAACGATTGGTGCAATTATTGATATGAAGGAAGGAAATATTAGATTCCAATTTACATTAAGGAAAGGCATGGAACACTTTCCTAGAAAGAAAATTAAATTACATTATGAATATATTATGAGAGCCACTTATGGATTACCTACCAAAGATGGCAATACCTAGATCTATCCTTGCGTTTTATGCCTAGCTAGGGGCGTTAAACGATAGCGCTTGTTGGGAGGCAACCCAATTTTATTTTTATTCCTTGCTTTTTGCTCCTGTTTATTAGTAAATAATTTATCTAGCCTCTATTTTGGTTGTGTTTTTTGTGTTTAATTAGTGTTTGTGCCAGGTAGAACCACTGGGAAGACTTGGGGAAAGTCCTGTAAAAAACAAAAACTTTAGCGCTAACGAGAACTGCTGCCATTGTTATTTGGAAAGTGATATTTAGTTAATTACTTTTGCAGATGATTAATAGATAAATTCCTCACGTCCAGCAATTTATTTTAGAATTTTTGGGGTTCCAGATCTTGCGCTAGCTACAGATTACTACAGACTGTTCTGTTTTTGACAGATTCTGTTTTTCGTGTGTTGTTTGCTTATTTTGATGAGGCTAGTAAAATAATTTATAAACCATAGCGAAGTTGGAATACAGTAGGCTTAACAACAATATAAATAAAGAATGAGTTAATTACAGTACCTTGAAGTGGTCTTTTGTTTTCCTTCGCTAACGGAGCTCAAGAGATTTTCTACTTTGAGGTTTGTGTTGTGAAGTTTTCAAGTTTTGGGTAAAGATTTGATGGGTACTGGAACAAGGAGTTGAAAGAGCCTAAGCTTGGGGATGCCCATGGCACCCCCAAGATAATCTACGGACACCTAAAAGCCAAAGATTGGGGATGCCCCGGAAGGCATCCCCTCTTTCGTCTACTTCTATCGGTAACTTTACTTGGAGCTATATTTTTATTCACCACATGATATGTGTTTTGCTTGGAGTGTCTTGTATGATTTGAGTCTTTGATTTTTAGTTTACCACAATCATCCTTGCTGTACACACCTTTTGAGAGAGCCATACATGATTTGGAATTTGTTAGAATACTCTATGTGCTTCGCTTATATCTTTTGAGTTATATAGTTTTGCTCTAGTACTTCACTTATATATTTTAGAGCACGGTGGTGGATTTGTTTTATAGAAACTATTGATCTCTCATGCTTCACTTAGATTATTTTGAGAGTCTTAAATAGCATGGTAATTCGCTTAAATAATCCTTATATGCTAGGTATACAAGATTAATAATAAAATTCTCTTATGAGTGTATTGAATACTATGAGAAGTTTAATGCTTGATAATTGTTTTGAGATATGAAGATGGTGATATTAAAGTTGTGCTAGTTAAGTTGTTGTGAATTTGAGAAATACTTGTGTTAAAGTTTGTGATTCCCGTAGCATGCACGTATGGTGAACCTTTATGTGATGAAGTCGGAGCATGATTTATTTATTGATTGTCTTCCTTATGAGTGGCGGTCGGGGACGAGCGATGGTCTTTTCCTACCAATCTATCCCCCTAGGAGCATGCGCGTAATACTTTGCTTTGATAACTTGTAGATTTTTGCAATAAGTATATGAGTTCTTTATGACTAATGTTGAGTCCATGGATTATACGCACTTTTCTTCCTTCCACCATTGCTAGCATCTCTAATACCGTGCACCTTTCGCCGGTATCATACACCCACCATATACCTTCCTCAAAACAGCCACCATACCTACCTATTATGGCATTTCCATAGCCATTCCAAGATATATTTCCATGCAACTTTCCACCGTTCTGTTTATTATGACACACTCCATCATTGTCATATTGCTTAGCATGATCATGTAGTCGACATCGTATTTGTGGCAAAGCCATCATTCATAATTCTTTCATACATGTCACTCATGAGTCATTGCATATCCCGGTACACCGCCGGAGGCATTCATATAGAGTCATATTTTGTTCTAAGTATCGAGTTGTAATTGTTGAGTTGTAAGAAAATAAAAAAGTGTGATGATCATCATTATTAGAGCATTGTCCCAAGTGAGGAAAGGATGATGGAGACTATCATTCCCCCACAAGTCGGGATGAGACTCCGGACGAAAAAAGAGAGAAAGAAAAGAGGCCATAAAAAGGGAGAAAAGGCCCAAATAAAAAATGAGAGAAAAAGAGAGAATGGGCAATGCTACTATCCTTTTACCACACTTGTGCTTCAAAGTAGCACCATGATCTTCATAGTAGAGAGTCTCTCATTTCGTCACTTTCATATACTAGTGGGAATTTTTCATTATAGAACTTAGCTTGTATATTCCAATGATGGGCTTCCTCAAATTGCCCTAGGTCTTCGTGAGCAAGCAAGTTGGATGCACACCCACTTAGTTTCTTTTTGAGCTTTCATATACTTATAGCTCTAGTGCATCCATTGCATGGCAATCCCTACTCACTCACATTGATATCTATTGATGGGCATCTCCATAGCCCGTTGATACGCCTAGTTGATGTGAGACTATCTTCTCCCTTTTTGTCTTCTCCACAACCACCATTCTATTCCACCTATAGTGCTATATCCATGGCTCACGCCCATGTATTGCATGAAGATTGAAAAAGTTTTGAGAATGTCAAAAGTATGAAACAATTGCTTGGCTTGTCATCGGGGTTGTGCATGATTTAAACACTTTGTGTGCTGAAGATAGAGCATAGCCAGACTATATGATTTTGTAGGGATAACTTTCTTTGGCCATGTTATTTTGAGAAGACATGATTGCTTTGTTAGTATGCTTGAAGTATTATTATTTTTATGTCGATATGAACTTTTATCTTGAATCTTTCGGATCTGAATATTCATACCATCATTAAGAAGAATTACATTAAAATTATGCCAAGTAGCATTCCACATCAAAAATTCTGTTTTTATCATTTACCTACTCGAGGACGAGCAGGAATTAAGCTTGGGGATGCTTGATACGTCTCCAACGTATCTATAATTTTTGATTGCTCCATGCTAGATTATCTACTGTTTTGGACATTATTGAGCTTTATTATCCACTTTTATATTATTTTTGGGACTAACCTATTAACCGGAGGCCCAACCCAGAATTGCTGTTTTTGCCTATTTTAGGGTTTCGAAGAAAAGGAATATCAAACAGAGTCCAAACAGAATGAAACCTTCGGGAACGTGATTTTCTCACCAAACATGATCCAGGAGACTTGGACCCTATGTCAAGAAACAAAGGATGAGGCCATGAGGTAGGGGGCGCGCCTACCCATCCAGGCGCGCCCTCCACCCTCGTGGGCCCCTTGTTGCTCCACCGACGTACTCCTTCCTCCTATATATATACCTACGTACCCCCAAACGATCAGATACAGAGCCGAAACCCTAATTCCACCGCCGTAACTTCATGTATCCACGAGATCCCATCTTGGGGCCTGTTTTGGAGCTCCGCCGAAGGGGGTATCCATCACGGAGGGCTTCTACATCAACACCATAGCCTCTCCGATGAAGTGTGAGTAGTTTACCTCAGACCTTCGGGTCCATAGTTATTAGCTAGATGGCTTCTTCTGTATTTTTGGATCTCAATACAATGTTCCCCCTCTCTTGTGGAGATCTATTCGATGTAATCTTCTTTTTGCGGTGTGTTTGTTGAGATCGATGAATTGTGGGTTTATGATCAAGATTATCTATGAACAATATTTGAGTATTCTCTGAATTCTTTTATGTATTATTGGTTATCTTTGCAAGTCTCTTCGAATTATCAGTTTGGTTTGGCCTACTAGATTGATCTTTCTTGCAATGGGAGAAGTGCTTAGCTTTGGGTTCAATCTCGTGATGTCCTTTCCTAGTGACAGTAGGGGCAGCAAGGCACGTATTGTATTGTTGCCATCGAGGATAACAAGATGGTTTTTTTATCATATTGCATGAATTTATCCCTCGACATCATGTCATCTTGCTTAAGGCATTACTCTGTTTTCATGAACTTAATACTCTAGATGCATGCTGGATAGCGGTCGATGAGTGGAGTAATAGTAGTAGATGCAGGCAGGAGTCGGTCTACTTGTCTCGGACGTGATGCCTATATACATAATCATACCTAGATTTTCTCATAACTATGCTCAATTCTGTCAATTGCTCAACAGTAATTCGTTCACCCACCGTAGAATACTTATGCTCTTAAGAGAAGCCACTAGTGAAACCTATGGCCCCCGGCTCTATCTTCATCACACTTAATCTTCCAATACTTAGTTATTTCCTTTGATTTTTACTTTGCTTTTATTTTAATTTGCATCTTTTTCATAAAAATACCAAAAATATTATCTTATCATATCTATCAGATCTCACTCTCGTAAGTGACCGTGAAGGGATTGACAACCCCTTATCGCGTTGGTTGCGAGGAGTTATTTTCTTTGTGCAGGTACTAGGGGACGTGCGCGCAACCTCCTACTAGATTCATACCTTGGTTCTCAAAAACTGAGTGAAATACTTACACTACTTTGCTGCATCATCCTTTCCTCTTCGGGGAAATCCAACGCAGTGCTCAAGAGGTAGCAGCTATGTTACCGCTTTTGCTCAGCCCCTCTTATAGCGTTGCTAGTTGCAGGTGCCTTGCAGGTTGTTCCATGTTGGGATATCACAATATCTCTTATTTAATTAATGCATCTATATACTTGGCAAAGGGTGGAAGGCTTGGCCTTTTGCTCGGTGTTTTGTTCCACTCTTGCCGCCCTAGTTTCTGTCATACCGGTGTTATGTTCCTTGATTTTGTGTTCCTTACGCGGTTGGGTTATGGGACCCCCTTGACAGTTCGCTTTGAATAGAACTCCTCCAGCAAGGCCCAACCTTGGTTTTACCATTTTCCTAATAACAACTAAAATTTGCCTAGGGAGTAATTAACCCGAGGATTTTATTAATCACCCCCCCAGGCGAGTGCTCCTCTGAGTGTTGGTCCGAACCGGGCAGCCTGCGGGGCCACCTTGGGGAAACTCGAGGGTTGGTTTTACTCATAACTTGTCCCATCTGGTGTGCCCTGAGAACGAGATATGTGCAGCTCCTATCGGGATTTGTCGGCATTCGGGCGGTCTTGCTGGTCTTGTTTTACTATTGTCGAAATGTCTTGTAACCGGGATCCCGAGACTGATCGGGTTATTCCGAGAGAAGGAATATCCTTCGTTGATCATGAGAGCTTGTGATGGGCTAAGTTGGGACACCCATGCAGGGTATAAACTTTCAAGAGTCGTGCCCGCAGTTATGTGGCGGATGGGATTTGTTAATATCCGGTTGTAGAGAAGTTGACACTTGACTTAATTAAAATGCATCAACCGCGTGTGTAACCGTGATGGTCTCTTTTCGACGGGGTTCGGGAAGTGAACACGGTTGGGTTATGTTTGAATGTAAGTAGTTCAGGATCACTTCTAGCTTATGACCGTTGCGTAGTTTCTCATCTTACTCTTGTACTCGTATGTTAGCCACCATATTTGCTTAGTGCTTGTTGCAACTCCACCTTATACCCACGTCCTACCTATAAGCTTAAATAGTCTTGATCTCGTGGGTTTTGAGATTGCTGAGTCCTTGTGACTCACAGATACTACCAAAATAGTTGCAAGTGCCGATGATACCAGTGCAAGTAATGCCACCGAGATCAAGTGGGAGTTCGACGAAGACCTTGGCCGTTACTATGTTTCGTTTCCGGATGATCAGTAGTGTGCCCAGTTGGGACGATCGGGATTTAACATTTGGGGTTGTCTTCTTTTCATTTGGTTTCGTCTGTAGTCAGACTTTGTGTGTACTCTGAATGATGTATGAATATTTGGATCAATGTGTGATGTGGCGATTGTAAGCCAACTATTTATTCTTCCTTGTTCATTACATGGGATTGTGTGAAGATGACCCTTCTTGCGACAATACCAAAATGCGGTTATGCCTCTAAGTCGTGCCTCGACACGTGGGAGATATAGCCGCATCTTGGGCGTTACATTGATGACTTGAGCATTCACTGTCATATTGCTTTGCATGATCATATAGTTGACATAATAGTTGTGGCCCAGCCACCATTCATCATTTTTCATACATGTTACGCTAGATCATTGCACATCCTGGTACATGCCAGAGGCATTCATATAGAGTCATACTTTGTCATAGGTATCAAGTTGTAATTTTTATTTCTTTTGAGTTATAAGTAAATAGAAGTGTGATGATCATCATTAATCATTTTAAGAGCAGTGCCCCAGTGAGGAAAGGATGATGGAGACTATGATTCCCCCACAAGTTGGGATGAGACTCCGGACAATGAGAGAAGAAAAAAGAAAAAAGGAAATGAAGAAAAAGAAGAAAAATAAAAAAACAAACAGAGAAGGGGCATTGCTAGTATCCTTTACCACACTTATGCTTCAAAGTAGCACCATGTTTTTCATATGGAGAGTCTCCTATGTTGTCACTTTCATATACTAGTCGGAATTTTTCATTCTAGGATTAGATGCACACCCACTTAGTTTTCATATTGAGCTTTCATACATTTATAGCTCTTAGTGCATTCATTGCATGGCAATCCCTACTCCTCACATTGATATCGATTGATGGGCATCTCCATAGCCCGTTGGTTATCCGCATCGATGTGAGACTTTCTTACTTTTTTGTCTTCTCTATATTTACCCCTATCATCATACTCTATTCCACTTGTAGTGCTATATTCATGGCTTGCGCTCATGTATTGCGTAAGAGTTGAAAAAGCTTAAGCACGTTAAAAAGTATGAACCAATTGCTCGGCTTGTCATCGGGGTTGTGCATGATAAATACTTTGTGTTAAGAAGACAGATCATGACAAGACTATATGATTTTGTAGGTATAACTTATTTTAGCATTGATATTTTGAAAGACATGGTTGCTTGTTGATATGCTTGAGTATCTAAATTATTATGTCAACACTAGACTATTGCTTTGAATCGCATAAAAAGTCCAATTGTCCATGCTATAAAGAAAAGAATGTGATATCACATGTTAAACAACACTCCACATCAAAAATTCTGTTTTTATCACTTACCTACTCGAGGACGAGTAGGAGTTAAGCTTGGGGATGCTAATACGTCTCCAACATATCTATAATTTTTTATTGTTCCATGTTGTTATATTATCAATCTTGGATGTTTAATAATCATTTTATAGTCATTTATATCATTTTTTGGTACTAACCTAATGACATAGTGCCAAGTGTTAGTTCCTATGTTTTGTGTGTTTTTTACATCGCCAAAAATCAATATCAGACAGAGTCCAAATGCCACGAAACTTTACGGAGATTTTTTATGGACCAGAAGGAACATTTTGGGCCCTGGTTGCACCTGGGGGGAGTCCCGAGGAGGGGACAACCCACCAGGGCGCGCTAGGAGGCCCAAGCGCACCCTGGTAGGATGTACCCACCTCGGGTGCCCCCCGGACCACCTCTTTGCTCTATAAATACCCAAATATTCCCAAAACCCTAGGGGAGTCGACGAAATATTCATCCAGCCGCCGCAGAGTCCAGAACCACCAGATCCAATCTAGACACCATCTCGGATGGGGTTCATCACCTCCATTGGCGCCTCTCCGATGATGTGTGAGTAGTTCTTTGTAGACCATCGGGTCCGTAGTTAGTAGCTAGATGGCTTCATCTCTCTCTCTCTCTTGATTCTCAATACAATGGTCTCTTGGAGATCCATATGATGTAACTCTTTTGCGGTGTGTTTGTTGGGATCTGATGAACATTGAGTTTATGATCTGTCATATCTTTTTATATCCATGAAAGTTATTTGAGTTTCTTTGATCTCTTATATGGATGATATCTTATAGACTCATATTTCTTCTCTAATATTTGGGTTTTGTTTGGCCAACTTGATCTATTTATCTTGCAATGGGAAGAGGTGACGGGTAGTGGGTTCGATCTTATGGTGCTTGATCCCAGTGACAGAAAGGGAACCGACACGTATGTATCATTGCTACTAAGGATAAAAAGATGGGATGTATATCTACGCAATAGATAAACGGATCTTGTCTACATCATGTCATCGTTCTTATTGCATTACTCCATTTTCCATGAACTTAATACACTAGATGCATGGTGGATAGCGGTCGACGTGTGGAGTAATAGTAGTAGATGCAGGCAGGAGTTGGTCTACTAATCTTGGACGTGATGCCTATGTAATGATCATTCCCTAGATATCGTCATAATTATTTGAGGTTCTATAAATTGCCCAACAGTAATTTGTTTACCCACCGTTTGCTATCTTTCTCGAGAGAAGCCACTAGTGAAACCTACGGCCCCGAGGTCTTCTTCTTCATATATTTTCTTGCGATCTACTTTTCCTTTGCATTTTTGTTCAGATCTATTAAACCAAAAATACAAAAATACTTTGGTGCACTTTATTTTATTTGCGATCTATTATTTCAATCTACTAAAATTTTCTGGCATCGTTACCCGAAAAGGATTGACAACCACATTAACATGTCGGGTTGCGAGGTGTTGTTACTTGTGTGCAGGTGTTGTTTATGTTGTGTAGCTTGGTTCTCATACTTGTTTGATAACCTTGGCTTCTTCACTGAGGGAAATACCTACCATCACTGTGCTGCATCATCCCTTCCTCTTTGGAAAAATACCAGCGTAGTCCTAGCAGACAGGAGCTTTTCTTGCGCTATAGTCAGAGAGCAATCAAAGATATATCTATGTAGAGATAGACCCCATCGTTTTATCCTTAGTAGAAACGATACATACATGTCGGTTCCCCTTCTGTCACTGGGATCAAGCACCGTATGATCGAACCCACTACAAAGCACCTCTTCCCATTGCAAGATAAATAGATCAAGTTGGCCGAACAAAACCCAAATATCGGAGAAGAAATACGAGGTCATAAGCAACCATGCATAAAAGAGATCAAAGAAAATTCAAATACTTTCATGGATATAAAAAGATAGATCTGATCATAAACTCGAAGTTCATCCGATCCCAACAAACACACCGCAAAAAGAGTTACATCATATGGAACTCCAAGAGACCATTGTATTTAGAATCAAACGAGAGAGAGGAAGCCATCTAGCTACTAACTACGGACTCGAAGGTCTACAAAGAACTACTCACGCATCATCGGAGAGGCACCAATGGAGGTGGTGAACCCCATCTGTGATGGTGTCTAGATTGTATCTGGTGGTTCTGGACTCTGCGGCGGCTGGAATTGATTTTTGTCGACTCCCCTAGGGTTTCTGGAATATTGGGGTATTTATAGAGCAAAGAGGCGGTCCGGGGGGCACCCGAGGTGGGCACAACCCACCAGGGCGCGCCTCGGCCTCCTAGCACGCCCTGGTGGATTGTACTGTCCTCAGAGCACCCCCCCCCCCCAGGTGCAGCCTTGCACCATTAGGTGTCTTCTGGTCCATAAAAAATCTCCATAAAGTTTCATGGCATTTGGACTCCATTTTGTATTGATATTCTACAATGTAAAAAACATCCAAAAAGCAGCAACTCGGACTTGGCACTATGTCAATAGGTTAGTACCCAAAAAATGATATAAAATGATTATAAAACATCCAAGATTGATAATATAATAGCATGGAACAATAAAAAATTATGGATACGTTGGAGACGTATCAGCATCCCCAAGCTTAACTCCTACTCATCCTCGAGTAGGTAAGTGATAAAAACAGAATTTTTGATGGGGAATAATGCGTATCATGTCATATCATATTCTTCTCTTCATAGCATGGACATTTGAACTTTTATATTGTTCAAAGCAATAGTCTAGTTTTTAAATGATAAGTTAAATACTCAAGCATATCAACAAGCAACCATGTCTTCCAAAATATCAATGCTAAAATAAGCTATCCCTAGCCCATCATGCTCAATCATTGATCCATTCATGAAACACACTCGCATATTAACTACACGCAATGGTGAAGTACGATCATAGTGCCTCCTAGTTGGTGCTTTATAAGAGAAGATGGAGACTCAAATTCAAAATAAAAATTGCATAAAGTAAAAGAAAGGCCCTTCGCAGAGGGAGGTAGGGATTTGAAGAGGTGCCAGAGCTCAAAGCGAAAAACTTAGTGATAAAAACATATTGGGAGGTGTATCCATCCCACCAACGAAAACGACTTAGAGTTCCCAACACTTTCCATGCTAGATATATCATATGCGGTTCCCAAATAGAAAATAAATTTTATTCCTTTTTCCACCATACTTTCACTTTCCATGGCTAACCGTATCCACGGGTGCCTTCCATACCAACACTTTCCAATGAATTTATTATTTGACAACATAAAGTAAATTCATTTTCCATTTCGGGACTGGGCATCCCTAATACCTTTGCCATACTCTCGTGCAATGACAAGTGAATAAACACTCATCGTGAGAATAACACATCTAGCATGGAAAATATTAGCCACCCCTCACCGCTCCACGAGCGAAACGAACACACAAAAGAGAAGTTTATTTTGAAAATTTGAGATGGCACATACAAATTTGCTTAGAACGGTAAAAGAATACCGCATATAGGTAGATATAGTGGACTCATGTGGCAAAACTGGTTTAATGGTTTTTGGATGCACAAGTAGTGATCATACTTAGTGCAAAATGAAGGCTAGCAAAAGATTGAGAAGCGACCAACCAAGAAAGGAATAATCTCATAAGCGAGTGATACGTCCATTTTGCATCATGCTTTTATATCGATATTTATTGCATTATGGGTTGTTATTACACATTATGTCACAATACTTATGCCTATTCTCTCTTATTTTACAAGGTTTACATAAAGAGGGAGAATGCCGGCAGCTGGAATTCTGGGCTGGAAAAAGAGCAAATATTAGAGACCTATTCTGCACAGCTCCAAAAGTCCTGAAACTTCACGGAAGACGTTTTCAGAATATATAAAAAATACTCAGTGGAAGAAGTTCACCAGGGGGGGCACACCCTGCCCACGAGGGTGGGGGGCGTGCCCTACCCCCTGGGCGTGGCCCCCTACCTCGTGGGCCCCCTGGTGGCCCTCCAGTGTCCATCTTCTGCTATATGAAGTCTTTCGATGGGAAAAAATCATAAGCCATCTTCTCGGATGAAACTCCGCCGCCACAAGGCGGAACCTTGGCGGAAGCAATCTAGGGCTCTGGCGGAGCTGTTCTGCCGGGGAAACTTCCCTCCGGGAGGGGGAAATCATCGCCATCGTCATCACCAATGCTCCTCTCATCGGGAGAGGGCAATCTCCATCAACATCTTCACTAGCACCATCTCCTCTCAAAACCCTAGTTCATCTCTTGTATCCAATTCTTGTCTCCACGTTCGGGATTGGTACCTGTGGGTTGCTAGTAGTGTTAATTACTCCTTGTAGTTGATGCTGGTTGGTTTATTTGGTGGAAGATCATATGTTCAGATCCTATATGCATATTAATACCCCTCTAATTATGAACATGAATATGCTTTGTGAGTAGTTACATTTGTTCCTGAGGACATGGGAGAAGTCTTGCTATTAGTAGTCATGTGAATTTGGTCTTTGTTCGATATTTTGATGAGATGTATGTTGTCATCCCTCTAGTGGTGTCATGTGAACGTCGACTACATGACACTTGACCATTGTTTGGGCCTAGAGGAAGGCATTGGGGAGTAATAAGTAGATGATGGGTTGCTAGAGTGACAGAAGCTTAAACCCTAATTTATGCGTTGCTTCGTAAGGGGCTGATTTGGATCCATATGTTTCATGCTATGGTTAGGTTTACCCTTAATACTTTTGTTGTAGTTGCGGATGCTTGCAATAGAGGTTAATCATAAGTGGGAAGCTTGTCCAAGTAAGGATAGTACCCAAGCACCGGTCCACCCACATATCAGATTATCAAAGTACCGAACGCGAATCTTATGAACGTGATGAAAACTAGCTTGACGATATTCCCATGTGTCCTCGGGAGCACTTTTCTCTATATAAGAGTTTGTCCAGGCTTGTCCTTTGCTACAAAAAGGATTGGGCCACCTTGCTGCACTTTATTTACTTTTGTTACTTGTTGCTCGTTACAAATTATCTTATCACAAAACTATCTGTTACCACTTATTTCAGTACTTGCAGAGAATACCTTGCTGGAAACCGCTTATCATTTCCTTCTTCTCCTCGTTGGGTTCGACACTCTTATTTATCGAAAGGACTATGATAGATCCCCTATACTTGTGGGTCATCAAGACTCTTTTCTAGCGGCGTTTCCGGGGAGTGAAGCGCCTTTGGTAGGTGGAATTTGGTAAGGAAAAATTTATATAGTTTGCTGAAATTTACTGTCACCTGTTACTATGGAAAGTAATCCTCTAAGGGGCTTTTTCGGGGTATCCCCAACCAGTAGAGCAAAGAGTTGCTCCTCAACCTACTAAACCTACTGAAAATGAAAATGTCTGCTTTGAAATTCCTTCGAGTATGGTAGAAAAACTGCTAGCTAATCCTTTTGTAGGAGATGGAACAAAGCATCCTGATGAGCATTTAATATATGTGGATGAAGTTTGCGGATTATTTAAGCTTGCAGGTGTACCCGAAGATGTTGTTAAGAAGAAGGTCTTCCCTTTATCTTTGAAGGGAGATGCATCGACATGGTATAAGCTATGTGATGCTATGGGGTCTTGGAATTACAAACGATTGAAATTGGAATTTCATCAGAAGTATTATCCTATGCATCTTGTTCACCGTGATCGCAATTATATATATAATTTTTCGCCTCGCGAAGGAGAAAGCATCACTCAAGCTTGGGGGAGGCTTAAATCAATGTTATATTCATGCCCCAATCATGAGCTCTCAAGAGACATGATTATTCAAAATTTATATGCTCGGCTCTCTGATAACAATCGTACCATGCTCGGTACTTCTTATGCTGGCTCTTTTATGATGAAGACTATTGAATTCAAATGGGATTTATTAGAAAGAATTAAACACAACTCTGAAGATTGGGACCTCGACGAAGGTAAGGAGTCAGGTATGACACTTAAGTTTGATTGTGTTAAATCTTTTATGGATACTGATGTTTTCCGTAAATTTAGCACTAAATATGGACTTGACTCTGAGATAGTAGCTTCTTTCCGTGAATCTTTTGCTACTTATATTGATCTCCCCAAGAAGAAGTGGTTTAAATATCATCCTCCCATAGAAGTAAAAGTAGCTGCACCTATTAAAGTTGAAGAAAATATTGTCACTTATAATGATCCTATTGTTCCTACTTCTTATGTTGAGAAACCACCTTTCCCTATTAGGATAAAGGATCATGCTAAAGCTTCAACTGTGGTTCGTAAAAGCAATATTAAAACATATACACCTCCTGATCAAGTTAAAGTTGAACCTAATATTGCTATTGTTAAAGATCTCTTGTCCGATAATATTGATGGGCATGTTATTTATTTCTGTGATGAAACTGCTAGAATTGCTAAACCTTGCGCTAAAGATAAACCTAGACCCGTGGTAGGCATGCCTGTTATTTCTGTTAAAATAGTAGATCATTGTTATCATGGCTTATGTGATATGGGTGCCAGTGCTAGTGCAATACCTATTAGCCTATATAGAGAAATTATGCATGATATTGCACCTGTTGAGTTAGAAGATATTGATGTCACAATTAAACTTATCAATAGAGATACTATTTCACCAATGGGAATTGTTAGAGATGTTGAATTCTTGTGTGGGAAAACTAAATATCCTGCTGATTTTCTTGTTCTTGGTTCCCCACAAGATAGCTTTTGTCCTATTATATTTGGTAGACCTTTCTTGAACATTGTTAATGCTACCATAGATTGCAAAAGGGATGTTGTTACTATCAGTTTAGATGATATGACTCATGAATTTAATTTCTCTAAATTTAGTAGACAACACCGTGAAGAAGAATTTCCTAGTAAGGATGAAACTATTGGTCTTGCTTCTATTGCCGTACCTCCTAGTGATCCTTTAGAACAATATTTTATAGACCATGAAAATGATATGTTTATGAATGAAAGAAGGGAAATAGATGAAGTATTCTTTAAACAGGAACCTATTCTGAAAAACAATTTACCTGTTGAAATCTTAGGGGATCCTCCTCCACCCAAGGGTGATCCCATGTTTGAGCTTAAACCATTGCCTGATACTCTTAAATATGCTTACCTTGATGAGAAAAAGATATATCATGTTATTATTAGTGCTAACCTTTCAGAGCATGAGGAAGAGAGATTATTGAAAACTCTGAAGAAGCACCATGCTGCTATTGTGTATACTCTTGATGATCTTAAGGGCATTAGTCCCACTCTATGTCAACATAAAATTTGGAAGAAGATGCTAAACTAGTTCATGATCATCAACGACGGCTGAATCCTAAAATGAAAGAAGTGGTAAGAAAGGAAATACTAAAGCTCCTTGAGGCAGGTATAATCTATCCCGTTGTTGATACTCAGTGGGTAAGTCCTGTCCATTGTGTCCCTAAGAAGGGAGGTATTACTGTCGTTCCTAATGATAAAGATGAATTGATTCCTCAAAGAATTATTACAGGTTATAGGATGGTAATTGATTTCCGCAAATTAAATAAAGCTACTAAAAAGGATCACTACCCCTTACCTTTTATCGATCAAATGCTAGAAAGATTATCCAAACATACACATTTTTGCTTTCTAGATGGTTATTCTGGTTTCTCTCAAATACCTGTGTCGGCCAAAGATCAATCAAAGACTACTTTTACTTGCCCTTTTGGTACTTTTGCTTATAGACGTATGCCCTTTTGGTTTATGTAATGCACCTGCTACCTTTCAAAGATGCATGATGGCTATATTGCTACCTTTCAAAGATGCATGATGGCTATATTCTCTGACTTTTGTGAAAAGATTTGTGAGGTTTTCATGGACGATTTTTCCGTCTATGGATCTTCTTTTGATGATTGCTTGAGCAACCTTGATCGAGTTTTGCAGAGATGTGAAGAAACTAATCTTGTCTTAAATTGGGAAAAGTGCCACTTTATGGTTAATGAAGGTATTGTCCTGGGGCATAAAGTTTCTGAAAGAGGTATTGAAGTTGATAAAGCCAAGGTTGATGCTATTGAAAAGATGCCATGTCCCAAGGACATCAAAGGTATAAGAAGTTTCCTTGGTCACGCCAATTTTTATAGGAGGTTCATTAAGGACTTCTCAAAAATTTCTCGGCCTCTGACCAATTTATTACAAAAAGATATACCATTTGTTTTTTATGATGATTGTGTAGAAGCATTTGAAATACTTAAGAAAGCATTGATCTCTGCACCTATTGTTCAGCCACCTGATTGGAATTTACCTTTTGAAATCATGTGTGATGCTAGTGATTATGTTGTAGGTGTTGTTCTAGGACAAAGAGTTGATAAGAAATTAAATGTTATTCAATATGCTAGTAAAACCCTAGACAATGCTCAAAGAAATTATGCTACTACTGAAAAAGAATTCTTGGCAGTTGTATTTGCTTGTGATAAGTTTAGACCCTATATTGTTGATTCTAAAGTAACTATTCACACTGATCATGCTGCTATTAAATATCTCATGGAAAAGAAAGATGCTAAACCTAGACTTATTAGATGGGTTCTCTTGCTACAAGAATTTGATTTACATATTGTTGATAGGAAGGGAGGTGAGAACCCCGTTGTAGACAACTTGTCTAGGTTAGAGAATGTGCTTGATGACTCACTACCTATTAATGATAGCTTTCTTGATGAGCAATTAAATGTCATAAATACTTCTCATATTGCTCCATGGTATGCTGATTATGCCATTGTAACACCCCGGATGTAATTTACCTTATATGTATCCCAACTCTTGCCGTTTCCGGCACTAAGTTATTTTATTTCCCCGGGTTCGGGTTTTTGTCTTTGTGTGTTTTTGCCTTTGTCATGCATCTCATATCATGTCATCATGTGCATTGCATTTGCATACGTGTTCGTCTCATGCATCCGAGCATTTTCCCCGTTGTCCGTTTTGCATTCCAGCGCTCCTATCTCCTCCGGTGCCCCTCTCTACCTCTTTTCGTGTGTGGGGGTTAAACATTTCTGGATTGGACCGAGACTTGCCATGCGGCCTTGGTTTACTACCGGTAGACCACCTGTCAAGTTTCGTGCAATTTGGACTTCGTTTGATACTCCAACGGTTAACCGAGGGACCGAGAAGGCCTCGTTTGTGTTGCAGCCCAACACCCCTCCAAAGTGGCCCAAAACCCACCTAAACCCCCTCCATCATCTCGGTCGTTCGATCACGATCGCGTGGCCGAAAACCGCACCTCATTTGGAGCTTCCCAGCTCCCTCTACCTCTATATATAGACCCCTCCTTGAAAATTCCGAATCCCCTCCTTCCAAACCCTAAAATTCCGCTCCCCGCGCCGCCGGACACAACTCCCAGGCCGAACACGTCCGTTTCCACCCTCTGCCACCACGTGTCATCGTCTGGTTCGCCGCCGCTCGGTGCCCACTTCGCCGCGCCGCCGGGCCCGGAGAGCCCGCAACCGGCCCCCGCGACCCATCCAACGCCGCCGCCCGAGCCCGTGGGGAGACCGGATCCGCGCCGCCCGGTCCTCCCTTGCGCCGCCGCCCGCCGTCTCTTCGCCAGTCTTCCCCGACGCCGGCGACCGCCGACGACGCCGCGCCCCACTCCGCCTGCTCCACCGCCGACCACCGCCCGCCGCGCCGCTTCCTCCTCGCCGATCGACCACCGCCCGTCGCTTCCTCCTCGCCGGCCGACCACCACCCGCCTCGCCGCCCTTCTTCCCCGTCAAGTCCGGCCACCACCGCGGCCATTTCCGGCGACCTCGATGCGAGCTGCTACAGTAACCGCTACAGTGGCCGATCTGGATCTGAGATCCGCGGGTTGACTTTCCCCCGAAACCCTAATTCCGGATATTTTTTGCATACTTTGGCATGTCGTAACTTTGCATTCGTAGCTCTGATTTGCGCGTGTAGCATATCAAAATGTTCGCCTCAAAGATTACATCATTTAATCTCATTGCATCATTTTCATTTGAGCTCATCTTGATGCCCGAAATGCTGTTGGAAGAGGGCTATGTGATAAACTTGGCAGGTCTGTTTCATCAAATAGCTATTTGTCATTTTTGCCATGATTAATGTGTGCATGCTATGATCCTGAGCTCTACATGAGTTTTGTTATATGCCATGCCATCTTTATAGAGGTGCTTACCATGTATTTTTGTGATATGTGTGGTGACTAGCACAAGCTTGCAAAGTAGTGCAATCGGTAATTCTGATTTTAGGGACTTAGAATTTCTCTAAGTCCTTGTCCTGATTTTGTCATTATGCCATATGTTCATGTTGTTTCTTAGTGATCCATGCCTCTTTTGAGGATGATCAGTAAGGATGATTTGTTAACATTGTGGTGCTCTATTCATCCATGTCTTTGCTTGCATTTATGGAGCACCCTAGCTTGAGTCAATCGAGCTCTACTTTTGCTATTTTGTGAATCCTGGCAGATTGTTGACTTGTTAGCGATTTTGCCGAGGAGCCCGTTGAGTTTGCTTACGAGGATCAAGTCAACTCTGACAACTTTGCAGGTAAGATGATCATACCCTCGAAATCACTTCTATCTTTGCTTGCTAGATGCTCGCTCTTTTGCTATGCCTATGCTACGATACCTACCACTTGCTTTCATGCCTCCCAAATTGCCATGTCAACCTCTAACCCACCATGTCCTAGAAAACCATTGATTGGCTATGTTACCGCTTTGCTCAGCCCCTCTTATAGCGTTGCTAGTTGCAGGTGAAGATTGGAGATCGTTCCTTGTTGGAACATTGTTTATTGTTGGGATATCACTATATTATCTTGTTATCTTAATGCACCTATATACTTGGTAAAGGGTGGAAGGCTCGGCCTTTTGCCTAGTGTTTTGTTCCACCCTTGCCGCCCTAGTTTTCGTCATATCGGTGTTATGTTCCTGGATTTTGCGTTCCTTACGCGGTTGGGTTATAATGGGAACCCCTTGACAGTTCGCCTTGAATAAAACTCTTCCAGCAATGCCCAACATTGGTTTTACCATTCGCCACCTAGCCTCTTTTTCCCTTGGGTTCCGCGGACTCAAGGGTCATCTTTATTTAAACCCCCGGGCCAGTGCTCCTCTGAGTGTTGGTCCAACTTGTCAGCTGCCGGTGGCCACCAGGGGCAACTCTGGGCTGGCCTACCTGAACCTTGGACAATCCGGTGTGCCCTGAGAACGAGATATGTGCAGCTCCTATCGGGATTTGTCGGCACATTCGGGCGGTGTTGCTGGTTTAGTTTTACCATTGTCGAGGATGTCTTGTAACCGGAATTCCGAGCCTGATCGGGTCTTCCCGCTGGAAGGAATATCCTTCATTGACCGTGAGAGCTTGTGATGGGCTAAGTTGGGACACCCCTGCAGGGATTTGAACTTTCAAAAGCCGTGCCCGCGGTTATGGGCAGATGGGAATTTGTTAATTTCTGGTTGTAGATAACATGAAACTTAACTTAATTAAAATGAATCAACCACGTGTGTAACCGTGATGGTCTCTTCTCGGCGGAGTCCAAGAAGTGAACACGGTATTGGAGTAATGCTTGACGTAGGTTGTTCTAGGATCACTTCTTGATCATAGTTATTCGTCCGTGCTTTGCCTTCTCTTCTCGCTCTCATTTGCGTATGTTAGCCACCATATATGCTAGTCGCTTGCTGTAGCTCCACATATTACCTTGCCTTACCTATAAGCTTAAATAGTCTTGATCGCGAGGGTGCGAGATTGCTGAGTCCCCGTGACTCACAGTTTACTTCCAAACCAGATGCACGGACCGATGATACCATTCTAGACGATGCACTTGAGCTCAAGTGGGAGTTTGATGAAGACTCTCGTCGTTACTATGTGTCTTTCCCAGATGATCAGTAGAGGTGCCCAGTTGGGGCGATCGGGGACCGTGTCGCATGTTGGGGTTGATCTTTTATTTTGGTACCGTAGTCGGACCATGAGTGTATTGGATGATTGTAATGTTATTCATGTATTTGTGTGACGTGGCGAGTGTAAGCCAACTATGTATCCTTTCCCCTTTTATATATTTACATGGCTTGTTGTGAAGATTACCTTACTTGCAACATTGCATTCAATGCGGTTATGCCTCTAAGTCGTTCTTCGACGCGTAGGAGATATAGCCGCATCGAGGGCGTTACAGCCAATTACATTGTTGCTAAGTTTATACCACCTTGTTTCACATACCAACAAAAGAAAAAGTTCTTCTATGATTTGAGGCATTACTTTTGGGATGACCCACATCTTTATAAAGAAGGAGTAGATGGTGTTATTAGACGTTGTGTACCTGAGCATGAACAGGAATAGATCCTACGCAAGTGTCACTCCGAAGCTTATGGAGGACACCATGTTGGAGATAGAACTGCACATAAGGTATTGCAATCTGGTTTTTATTGGCCTAATCTCATCAAGGATGCCCGTAAGTTTCTTTTATCTTGTGATGAATGTCAAAGAATTGGTAATATTAGTAGACGTCAAGAAATGCCTATGAATTATTCACTTGTTATTGAACCATTTGACGTTTGGGGCTTTGATTATATGAGACCATTTCCTTCCTATAATGGATATACACATATTTTAGTTGTTGTTGATTACGTTACTAAGTGGGTAGAAGCTATTCCAACTAGTAGTGCTGATCATAACACTTCTATTAAAATGCTTAAAGAAGTTATTTTTCCAAGATTTGGAGTCCCTAGATATTTAATGACTAATGGTGGTTCACATTTTATTCATGGTGCTTTCCGTAAAATGCTTGCTAAATATGATGTTAATCATAGAATTGCATCTCCTTATCACCGTCAGTCTAGTGGTCAAGTAGAATTGAGTAATAGAGAACTCAAATTAATTTTGCAAAAGACTGTTAATAGATCTAGAAAGAATTGGTCCAAGAAACTTGATGATGCATTATGGGCCTATAGAACTGCATATAAAAATCCTATGGGTATGTCTCCGTATAAAATGGTTTATGGGAAAGCATGTCACTTACCTCTCGAACTAGAACACAAGGCATATTGGGCTATCAAAGAACTCAATTATGATTTTAAACTTGCCGGTGAGAAGAGGTTATTTGATATTAGCTCACTTGATGAATGGAGAACCCAAGCCTATGAGAATGCCAAGTTGTTTAAAGAAAAAGTTAAAAGATGGCATGACAAAAGAATACAAAAGCGTGAGTTTAATGTAGGCGATTATGTATTGTTATACAACTCTCGTTTAAGATTTTTTGCAGGAAAACTTCTCTCTAAATGGGAAGGTCCTTACGTTATCGAGGAGGTCTATCGTTCCGGTGCCATAAAAATCAACAATTTCGAAGGCACAAATCCGAAGGTGGTGAACGGTCAAAGAATCAAACATTATATCTCAGGTAATTCCATAAATGTTGAAACCAATGTTATTGAAACCGTAACCCCGGAGGAATACATAAGGGACACTATCCGGAACGTTTCAGACTTCGAAAAGGAATAGGTATGTGATACGGTAAGTAAACCGACTCCAAAACAGTTCTTAAGGCAATATTTCTCCATTTTGGAATATTTAGAAAAATAGAAAAATAAGTAGCAGTCCGGGAAGGACATGAGGGCTCCACGAGGGTGGAGGGTGCGCCCTACCCCCCTGGGCGCGCCCCCTACCTCGTGGACACCTCGTGCGCTTTCCGAACTCCGTTTTCTTACACGTTACGTATTTTGGTCGATAAAAATTCATTATATAATCTCCCGGAGGTTTTGACTCCCGTATCATGCAAATATCTCCTTTCTTTGTTTCGAGTTGTCCTACTGCAGATTTGAGCAACATGTCATCCCAGGATTCGGAAGGAGAGAGCTATGTGGCTGATTACCTTGCAGATCCTAAAGTCTATGGGGATGTGGAGCATTGTGGTTGGACTACGGAAGAAGAAGAGGACTATGAACCTGAGGGAAAGGAGGAGACGAGCTCAGATGAAGATGAAGTCCCACTACCTCAACCTGGGGACATGCATGTGGAGTTCAAAAAGTCAAGCCTCCCTGATAGAGTAAAGAAACCTAAGATCGAGTTTATCCCTTTTCGCCTCTTGCAGGAAAACAAACAGGAACTATCAAAAAGATAGTGAGCCTGGAGCAGGAGATCGAGGTCCTAAGGGACCAAAATTCTGTCCTCAAGCGTAAATTAAGGAAGAAACCTACTCCATCAACAAAACCATCACCTTCTCCACCAACAGAGAAGAATTGAGTATCTGTTATGGGCACTCCCTTTGGCAACTGCCAAGCTTGGGGGAGTGCCCCGGTATCGTATCACCATCACTTTTATCTTCACCGTTTTTCTTAGTTCGATCCTTTTGGTAATATCTTGATCTAGTAGAATAAAAGTTCTTAGTATGATCTAGTTGTGAGTTTTGCTTTATAATTCCTCTATGTAATTGAGTCTATGAGCTATATATAATAAATTTTAGTGTTGAGTCAAGGGCTTGATTATTTTGCCATGATCCTAAGTGAATAAAAGAAAAGAGAAATAAATAAAAAGAAACAAAGAGATCATAAGGATCTTATGGAAAGTAATGAGCTCACATAGAAAGAGTATGATGAATAAAAGTTGTTGAGAGTTGACAAACATAGTTTTGGTCATCGTTGCAATTAATAGGAAGTAATAAAGAAAGAGAGGTCTTCACATATAGATATACTATCTTGGACATCTTTTATGATTGTGAGCACTCATTAAAATATGACATGCTAAAGAGTTTACGTTGGACAAGGAAGACAACGTAATGGGTTATGTTTTCTTACATCTGAGATAAATTATATTGTCATGGATCATCCAACATGGTTGAGCTTGCCTTTCCCTCTCACGCTGGCCAAATTCATTGCACCAAGTAGAGATACTACTTGTGCTTCCAAATACCCTTAAACCAGTTTTGCCCTAAGAGTCCACCATACCTACCTACGGATTGAATAAGATCCCCCAAGTAAGTTGTCATCGGTGCAAAGCAATAAAAATTGCTCTCTAAATATGTGTGACTTATTAGTGTGGGAGAAAATAAACTTTATACGATCGTGTGATATGGAAGAAATAAAAGCGACAGATTGCATAATAAAGGTTCATATCACAAGTGGCAATATAAAGTGACGTTCTTTCGCATTAAGATTTTGTGCATCCAATTATAAAAGCACATGAAAACCTTTGCTTCCCTCTGCGAAGGGCCTATCTTTTACTTTTATCTCCTACCTTGCATAAGAGTCATGGTGATCTTCACCCTTCCTTTTTGCATTTTATCCTTTGGCAAGCACATTATGTTGGAAGGATCGTGGTATATATGGCTAATTAGATGTGAGTTTTCATGAACTATTATTGTCAGTGGCGGAGCCAAAAATTTTATGGAGCCTGGGCAAGTTGAGCCTAAATGTACAACCTAAAAAGAGTAAAATACAACAGAGGTCTTAAAGGTATTCCAAATGTGTCAAGTAGGTCCTAAAAGTTTGAAATCATTCACCACGGGTCCTATATGTGTATTTTGCCCGCGCCTTTTAGGGCCTACTTGACACACTTGGAATACTTCTAGGACCTCCAATGTATTTTACTCATCTAGAAATCAAAAATCGGGTATTTCGATATATACAACATATAATATAGCACCAAACTTTCAAACTTCATATCCAACAAAATTTAATTTTAAAGTAAAGCTATCCATATCACATGTCATTGTTCAATTTCTTCCATCACGGTCAAAAGGATCTCTCACTTAATCATTTTTGGCAAAATAAAGACGTATAACCAACCTTGCATAGAAGCAAACTCATTAGGTTGCCAAAGTCCTGGAAGGCACTACAAGATAAAAAAATGAATTTGTAATTAAAACAAATTTATCTGTGAAATGTAAATATATTCAAAATAGAAAGTTTGTAAGAATAGAGATGGTCAAATGGAACATACCGACAATGTGCTAAAGAAAATCATGAGGCAATGGAGACTTCATTATAGTAAATGTTCAAATAATATGTGGTACCACAAGTTCACAGTACAAAGCTACTTGCAACAGCTGCATATATGTATCATCAAATATTAAGTCTACAGTAAAGTAAACTAAAATCAGTTATATATTTCTTTCCCTCCTACCAGCAGAAAAACAACAAACTACACATCAAGGAATTTGCATCCTATGACGTAACCAGAAGGTAGAAATATTGCAGGTTGCGACTTCTTACATAGTTACCCTTTCTATAATTTCCAATAGCAAAATATATAATTTTTCTCTATACTGTGCAAGATCACGACATGAACAACAGTGCCTTTGGGAGCACGTACACGCTGCTTTAGCATAGAAATCGGCACATATGCCTACAGGTTACAGGCCACCACAACAAGTTCATCTATTCACATCAATCCCAATGGAAATCCCCTAAATTACCGAAGGCATGTGTTCAGTTATTTATTAAAATCTCATCATCTTGGCATATCAATCCTCAGTAGCCCAGATCAGATAAGCAATCTTTTACCGAAGGAATTGCCGAAGGAGAGGAAGGAGGGAACGAGTAGATTGCGTCGCTCGCTCGTCCTCGGCCGCTCGCCTTCAGCCAGTCTGCAGCCTCCGGTCGCCCAGATCCTTCGCTCACCGTCCCCCCTGCAACTCCCTGCGCCGCTCAGATGCGAGAAACAAAGAGACATGTGCATATTAAAAAAGTATTTTTGTTCGGTCGGATATTAACAGGGCTAGATTGTCAGCTCAAGGAGGCCCAACGCACTCTTTCCCGGCTAATCCCGCATTAGTGAGCAGGTTTAGCCCATCGTAACATTGCCCATCCTTGCTATCGGACACGGAGCGAGCCCGGGCAAGTGCCCAGGGTCGCCGGGCGCTGTCTCCACCACTGATTATTATTGACATTACCCTTGAGGTAAAACGTTGGGAGGCAAAACTATAAGCCCCTATCTTTCTCTGTGTCCGATTTAAAACTCCATACCCATAAGTATTGCATGAGTGTCAACAATGGTGAAAGACTATATGATAGTTGAGTATGTGGACTTTCTGAAAAGCTCTTATACATTGACTCTTTCCTATGTTATGATAAATTGCAATTGCTCCAATAACTGAGATTATAGTTTGTTAGTTGTCAATGAAGTTTACGATTCATACTTGAAATTGTGATTGAATTATTACTCTAGCATAAGAAATTATATGACAAGAATTATATAAGTTGTTGTTCTAAGAATGATCATGATGCCCTCATGTCCGTATTTTATTTTTATCGACACCTCTATCTCTAAACATGTGGACATATTTTCCGATTTCGGCTTTCGCTTGAGGACAAGCGAGGTCTAAGCTTGGGGGAGTTGATACGTCCATTTTGCATCATGCTTTTATATCGATATTTATTGCATTATGGGCTGTTATTACACATTATGTCACAATACTTATGACTATTCTCTCTTATTTTACAAGGTTTACATAAAGAGGGAGAATGCCGGCAGCTAGGATTCTGGGCTGGAAAAGGAGCAAATATTAGAGACCTATTCTGCACAGCTCCAAAAGTCCTGAAACTTTACAGAAGATGTTTTCAGAATATATATAAAATACTCAGCAGAAGAAGTTCACCAGGGGGGCACACCCTGCCCACGAGGGTGGGGGCGCGCCCTACCCCCCTGGGCGTGCCCCGCTACCTCGTGGGTCCCCTGGTGGCCCTCCGGTGGCCATCTTCTGCTATATGAAGTCTTTCGATGGGAAAAAATCATAAGCCATCTTCTCGGACGAAACTCTGCCGCCACGAGGCGGAACCTTGGCGGAACCAATCTAGGGCTCTGGCGGAGCTGTTCTGCCAGGGAAACTTCCCTCCGGGAGGGGGAAATCATCGCCATCGTCATCACCAACGCTCCTCTCATCGGGAGAGGGAAATCTCCATCAATATCTACACCAGCACCATCTCCTCTCAAAACCCTAGTTCATCTCTTGTATCCAATTCTTGTCTCCAAGTCCGGGATTGGTACCTGTGGGTTGCTAGTAGTGTTAATTACTCCTTGTAGTTGATGCTAGTTGGTTTAGTTGGTGGAAGATCATATGTTCAGATCCTATATGCATATTGATACCCCTCTGATTATGAACATGAATATGCTTTGTGAGTAGTTACGTTTGTTCCTGAGGACATGGGAGAAGTCTTCCTATTGGTAGTCATGTGAATTTGGTCTTCGTTCGATATTTTGATGAGATGTATGTTGTCATCCCTCTAGTGGTGTCATGTGAACATCGACTACATGACACTTCACCATTGTTTGGGCCTAGAGGAAGGCATTGGGGAGTAATAAGTAGATGACGGGTTGCTAGAGTGACAGAAGTTTAAACCCTAGTTTATGCGTTGCTTCGTAAGGGGCTGATTTGGATCCATATGTTTCATGCTATGGTTAGGTTTGCCTTAATACTTTTGTTGTAGTTGCGGATGCTTGCAATAGAGGTTTATCATAAGTGGGATTCTTGTCCAAGTAAGGATAGTACCCAAGCACCGGTCCACCCACATATCAGATTATCAAAGTACCGAACGCGAATCTTATGAACATGATGAAAACTAGCTTGACGATATTCCCATGTGTCCTCGGGAGCGCTTTTCTCTATATAAGAGTTTGTCTGGGCTTGTCCTTTGCTACAAAAAGGATTGGGCCACCTTGTTGCACTTTATTTACTTTTGTTACTTGTTGCTCATTACAAATTATCTTATCACAAAACTATCTGTTACCACTTATTTCAGTACTTGCAGAGAATACCTTGCTGGAAACCGCTTATCATTTCCTTCTGCTCCTCGTTGGGTTCGACACTCTTATTTATCGAAAGGACTATGATAGATCCCCTATACTTGTGGGTCATCAGTGAGCATTAAGCATAATTAACACCGAATAATGCACCACAAGTAGGATATAATTTCATTGCATAATTATTGACTTTCATGCTTGCATAGAGAATCACAAACCTTAACACCAATATTCTTACTAAAGCATAATTACTCATCAAGATAACTCACATATCACATCATCATAGCTCAAAATTATTACCAAGAATCAAGTTTATTTTGTCCAATGATCTTCATGAAAGTTTTTATTATATCCTTCTTGGATATCTATCACTTTGGAACTAATTTTCATATGTCGCTTTTGATAAGCTCAAACAAATATAAGTGAAGATCATGAGCATAATTTTTCTTTCTCTCAAAATAATTTAAGTGAAGCAAGAGAGAATTTATTGAAAATTTTACTAAATCTCAAATAAACCTAAGTGAAGCAAGAGAGCATTTCTTCAAAAATAATAAAGCACACCATGCTCAAAAAAGATATAAGTGAAGCACTAGAGCAAGTCCATAGCTCATAAAAAAATTAAGTGAAGCATAGAGAGCAATTCTAACAAACCATGACATAATTTTGGCTCTCTCAAATAGGTGTGTCCAGCAACGAATCAAGACTTAAAACACAAAATAAAACAAGCAAAGACTCATATCATACCAGACGCTCCAAGCAAAACACATATTATGTGGCGAATAAAAATATAGCTTCGAGTAAAATACCGATGGTCGTTAGAAGAAAGACAGGATGCCACTCGGGGCATCCCCAAGCTTAGTTACTTGCTCTCTTTTGGATAATAGCTTGGGATGTCAGGGCATCCCCAAGCTTTGGCTCTTCTTACTCCTTATTCCTTCATCCATCGTGAGATAACCCAAAACTTGAAAACTTCAATCACATAAAACTCAACAAAAGCCTTCGTGAGATCCGTTAGTATAAGAAAACAAATCACTACTATAAGTGTTGTAGCAAACCAATTAATATTTTGTTATTGCATTATATCTACTGTATTCCAACTTTTCTATGGCAAAAACTCATCAAAGAAAACCATATAATCATCAAAACAAGCACACAACGCAAAGAAAACAGAATCTGTCAAAAACATAACAGTCTGTAGTAATCTGGATATTTTGAATACTTCTGTAACTACAAAAATTCTGAAAATTTAGGACGACCTGAGAAATTTGTATATTGATCTACTGCAAAAGTAATGAGTATTTTATCACTCTCTGGTTAAAAATGAAAATTATTTTCACGGGTGCAAAAGTTTTTGTTTTTTCAGCAAGATCAAACAACTATCACCCAAAAAGATCCTAAAGGCATTACTTTGCACAAACACTAATTAAAACATAAAAGACACAATCATACCAGTAGCATAATTTTTCTAACAATCAAAAACAGGAAGCAAAAAACAAAAATAAATTTTACTCATTGGGTTGCCTCCCAACAAGCGCTATAGTTTTACACCCTTAGCTAGGCATAAAGCAAGGATCTAAATTTTGTCATCTTTGTTCAACTCTTCAATCAAACACTTAGAATTTTTCAAGGATTTAGCATAAAGATTTTCCATGACAAAACTTCTAGGAACAATTTTGAAGAATTCATTTTTGCCAAGGGATCTCTTATAACTTCAACAAAATCCGGGTGGATACTAATCATCTTAAGATCCCCTTTACTAGAAGTTGCACCCTTGCTCTTAGTAACTTGGGTAGTCTTGCCAATTTTTACGGGAGTTTTTTTAATAGTTTTAGCTGAAGCAAAAGTCGTGCTCAAATTACTAAAGATTTCTTCTAGTTTCTCAATCCGAGATGGACTTTCTTCAATTCTTTCTTGAATTACGGTTCCCTTTTCTTTTTAACTTAAGAACTTCCCTCGCTTTTGACCCAATTTTAGTGGCAAAATTATGCATCTTTTTATCCAAGTTTTCAATATGCTCTTCAGTAAGCATTTTCTTTTCAATAGAATCTAATATTTCCATAACATGCTGATAACCCACAAGTATAGGGCATCGCAATAGTTTTTGAGGGTAGAGTATTCAACCCAAATTTATAGATTCGACACAAGGGGCGCCAAAAAATATTTGAAGGTATTAGCAGCTGAGTTGTCAATTCAACCACACCTGGAGATTAATTATCCACAGCAAAGTGATCAGTAGCACATTAGTATCATAGTTTTGATAATAGTAGCAATAGTAACGGTAACGGTAACAATGATAACAATAGTTCTGTAGCAAGTGTAATAGTGTTGATAGCAGTAGTAACTTAGCAAGAACAATATAAGGTAAATTCATAAGCATTGGATCGGTGACTTGTGATAATCCACAAGTATAGGGGATAACAACAGTTTTCGAGGGTAGAGTATTCAACCCAAATTTATTGATTCGACACAAGGGGAGACAAAGAATATTCTCAAGTATTAACAGTTGAGTTGTCAATTCAACCGCACCTGAAAGACTTAATATCTACAGCAAAGTATTTAGTAGCAAAGTAATATGGAAGTAACGGTAACAGTGGTAAAAGTAACAGTAGTAGTTTTTGTAGTGATTGTAACAGTGTGATGTCTACTACACAGCCATCTTCTTGTAGACGTTGTTGGGCCTCCAAGTGCAGAGGTTTGTAGGACAGTAGCAAATTTCCCTCAAGTGGATGACCTAAGGTTTATCAATCCGTAGGAGGCGTAGGATGAAGATGGTCTCTCTCAAGCAACCCTGCAACCAAATAACAAAGAGTCTCTTGTGTCCCCAACACACCCAATACAATGGTAAATTGTATAGGTGCACTATTTCGGCGAAGAGATGGTGATACAAGTGGTATATGGATAGTAGATAATAGTTTTTGTAATCTGAAAATATAAAAACAGGAAGGTAACTAATGATAAAAGTGAGCGTAGACGGTATTGCAATGCGTTGAAACAAGGCCTAGGTTCATACTTTCACTAGTGCAAGTTCCCTCAACAATAATAACATAATTGGATCATATAACTATCCCTCAATTTGCAACAAAGAGTCACTCCAAAGTCACTAATAGCGGAGAACAAATGAAGAGATTATGGTAGGGTACGAAACCACCTCAAAGTTATTCTTTCCAATCAATCTGTTGGGCTATTCCTATAAGTGTCACAAACAACCCTAGAGTTCGTACTAGAATAACACCTTAACACACAAATCAACCAAAACCCTAATGTCACCCAGATACTCCAATGACACCTCAAGTATCCGTGGGTATGATTATACGATATGCGTCACACAATCTCAGATTCATCTATTCAACCAACACATAGAACCTCAAAGAGTGCCCCAAAGTTTCTACCGGAGAATCACGACGAAAACGTGTGCCAACCCCTATGCATAGGTTCATGGCCAGAACCCGCAAGTTGATCACCAAAACATACATCAAGTGAATCACGTGGTATCCCATTGTCACCACAGATACGCACGGCAAGACATATATCAAGTATTGTCAAATCTTTAAAGACTCAATCCGATAAGATAACTTCAAAGAGGAAACTCAATCCATTACAAGAGATTAGAGGGGAGAAACATCATAAGATCCAAATATAATAGAAAAGCTCGCGATACATCAAGATCGTATCACCTCAAGAACACGAGAGAGAGATCAAACACATAGCTACTGGTACATACCCTCAGCCCCGAGGGAGAACTACTCCATCCTCGCCATGGAGAGCACCGGGATGATGAAGATGGCCACCAGAGAGGGATTACCCCTCCGGCATGGTGCTGGAACGGGTCTTGATTGGCTTTCGGTGGCTACGGAGGCTTCTGGCGGCGGAACTCCCGATCTATTGTGCTCCCCGATGTTTTTAGGGTATATGGAGATATATAGGCGGAAGAAGTACGTCAGGGGGGCATGAGGGGCCCACAAGGGTGGAGGGCGCGCCCAGGGGGTGGGCGCGCCCCCCTGCCTCGTGGCTTCCTCGTAGATCCCCTGACGCACACTTCAAGTCTTTTGGGCTTCTTCTGATCCAAAAATAAGTTCCGTGAAGTTTCAGGCCAATTGGACTCTGTTTGGTTTTCCTTTTCTGCGATATTCTAAAACAAGGTAAAAACATAAACTGGCACTGGGCTCTGTGTTAATAGGTTAGTCCCAAAAATTATATAAAAGTGTATAATAAAGCCCATAAACATCCAAAACAGTAGATAATATAGCATGGAGCAATCAAAAATTATAGATACGTTGGAGACGTATCAGCATCCCCAAGCTTAATTCCTGCTCGTCCTCGAGTAGGTAAATGATAAAAACAGAATTTTTGATGCGGAGTGCTACTTGGCATAATTTCAATGTAATTCTTCTTAATTGTGGCATGAATATTCAGATCCGAAAGATTCAAGACAAAAGTTCATATTGACATAAAAATAATAATACTTCAAGCATACTAACTAAGCAATTATGTCTTCTCAAAATAACATGGCTAAAGAAAGTTCATCTCTACAAAATCATATAGTTTAGTCATGCTCCATTTTCGTCACACAAGAATGCTCTCATCATGCACAATCCCGATGACAAGCCAAGCAATTGTTTCATACTTTAGTAATCTCAAACCTATAAACTTTCATGCAATATATGAGCGCGAGCCATGGAGATAGCACTATGGGTGGAATAGAATATAATGAGGGGGGTTATGTGGAGAAGACAAAAAGGAGAAAGCCTCACATCAACGAGGCTAATCAATGGGCTATGGAGATGCCCACTGACTGATGCTAATGCAAGGAGTAGGGATTGCCATGCAACGGATGCACTAGAGCTATAAATGTATGAAAGCACAACAAAAGAAATTAAGTGGGTGTGCATCCGACTTGCTTGCTCACGAAGACCTAGGGCACTTGAGGAGGCCCATTGTTGGAATATACAAGCCAAGTTCTATAATGAAAAATTCCCACTAGTATATGAAAGTGACAAAACAAGAGACTCTCTATCATGAGGATTACAGTGCTACCTTGAAGCACAAGTGTGGCAAAGGATAGTAGCATTGTCCCTTCTCTCTTTTTCACTCATTTTTTGGGCCTTCTCTTTTTTTATGGCCTTTCTCTTTTTTTTATTCCTCACTTGGAACAATGCTCTAGAAAATGATTATCATCACACTTCTATTTATTTACAACTCAATGATTACAACTGGATACTAGAACAAAGTATGACTCTATATGAATGCCTTCGGCGGTGTACCGGGATTGCAATGAATCAAGAGTGACATGTATGAAATAATTATGAACGGTGGCTTTGCCACAAATACAATGTCAACTACATGATCATGCAAAGCAATATGACAATGATGATGCGTGTCATAATAAACGGAACGGTGGAAAGTTGCATGTCAATATATCTCGGAATGGCTATGGAAATGCCATAATAGGTAGGTATGGTGGCTGTTTTGAGGAAGATATAAGAAGGTTTATGTGTGAAAGAGCGTATCATATCACGGGGTTGGGATGCACCGGCGAAGTTTGCACCAACTCTCAATGTGAGAAAGGGCAATGCACAGTACCGAAGAGGCTAGCAATGATGGAAGGGTGAGAGTGCGTATAATCCATGGACTCAACATTAGTCATAAAGAACTCACATACTTATTGCAAAAATCTACAAGTCATCAAAAACCTCGGCACTACGCGCATGCTCCTAGGGGGATAGATTGGTAGGAAAAGACCATCGCTCGTCCCCGACCGCCACTCATAAGGAAGACAATCAAATAACACCTCATGTTTCAAATTTGTTACATAACGTTACCATACGTGCATGCTACAGGACTTGCAAACTTCAACACAAGCATTTCTCAAATACACAACTACTCAACTAGCACGACTTTGATATTATTACCTCCATATCTCAAAACAATCATCAAGTATCAAACTTCTCTTAGTATTCAAAACACTCATAAGAATTTTTTTACTAATCTTGAATACCTAGCATATTAGGATTATTTAAGCAAATTACCATGCTATTTAAGACTCTCAAAATAATATAAGTGAAGCATGAGAGTTCATCTATTTTTATAAAATAAAACCACCACCATGCTCTAAAAGGATATAAGTGAAGCACTAGAGCAAATGACAAACTACTCTGAAAGATATAAGTGAAGATCAATGAGTAGTCAAACAATTATGCTACTATATGAGGACTCTCTAACATTTAATAATTTCAGCTCTTGGTATTTTATTCAGACAGAAATCAAAACAAAAGAAAATAAAATGACGCTCCAAGCAAAACACATATCATGTGGCGAATAAAAATATAGCTCCAAGTAAAGTTACCGATGAACGAAGACGAAAGAGGGGATGCCTTCCGGGGCATCCCCAAGCTTAGGCTCTTGGTTGTCCTTGAATATTACCTTGGGGTGCCTTGGGAATCCCCAAGCTTAGGCTCTTGCCACTCCTTATTCCATAGTCCATCGAATCTTTACCCAAAACTTGAAAACTTCACAACACAAAACTTAACAGAAAACTCGTAAGCTCCGTTAGCGAAAGAAAACAAAAACCACTTCAAGGTACTGTAATTAACTAATTATTAATTTATATTGGTGTTAAACCTACTGTATTCCAACTTCTCTATGGTTTATAAACTCTTTTACTAGCCATAGATTCATCAAAATAAGCAAATAACACATGGAAAACAGAATCTGTCAAAAACAGAACAGTATGTAGTAATCTGGATCAAACTTATACTTATAGAACTTATAAAATTATCAAATAAATTTTTGGACCTGAGTAATTTGTCTATTAATCATATGCAAAAAGAATTAAATAAATAGCACTCTCCAATAAAAAATTGCAGCAATTCTCGTGAGCGCTAAAGTTTCTGTTTTTTACAGCATGATCGCAAAGACTTTCCCCAAGTCTTCCCAAAGGTTCTACTTGGAACAAACACTAATTAAAAGCATAAAACCACATCTAAACAGAGTCTAGATGAATTATTTATTACTAAACAGGAACAAAAAGCAAGAAACAAAAATAAAATTGGGTTGCCTCCCAACAAGCGCTATCGTTTAACGCCCCTAGCTAGGCATGATGATTTCAATGATGCTCACATAAAAGATAAGAATTGTAACATAAAGAGAGAATCTTGAAGAATATGACTAGCACATTTAAGTCAACCCACTTCCTATGCATAGGGATTTTGTGAGCAAACAAATTGTGGGAACAAGAATCAACTAGCATAGGAAGGCAGAACAAGCGTAACTTTGAAACTTCAAGCACATAGAGAGGAAACTTGATATTATTGCAATTCCTACAAGCATATATTCCTCCCTCATAATAATTTTCAGTAGAATGATGAATTAATTCAACAATATAACCAGAACATAAAGCATTCTTTTCATGATCTACAAGCATAGAAATTTTATTACTCTCCACATAAGCAAACTTCTCATGAATAGTAGTGGGAGAAAACTCAACTAAATAACAACCATGTGAGGCATAATCCAATTGAAAACTAAAATCATGATGACAAGTTTCATGGATATCATTATTCTTTATAGCATACAAGTCATCACAATAATCATCATAGATAGCAACTTTGTTCTCATAATCAATTGGAACCTCTTCCGGAATAGTGGATTCATCACAAAATAAAGTCATGACCTCTCCAAATCCACTTTAATCAATATAATCATCATAAATAGGAGGCATGCTTTCATCATAATAAATTTGCTCATCAAAACTTGGGGGGCAAAAAATATCATCTTCATTAAACATAGCTTCCCCAAGCTTGTGGCTTTGCATATCATTAGTATCATGGATATCCAAGGAATTCATACTAACAACATTGCAATCATGCTCATCATTCAAATATTTAGTGCCAAACATTTTAATGCATTCTTCTTCTAACACTTTGGCACAATTTTCCTTTCCATCATACTCACGAAAGATATTAAAAAGATGAAGAGTATGAGGCATACTCAATTACATTTTTTTTTAATTTTCTTTTATAAACTAAACTAGTGATAAAACAAGAAACTAAAAGACTCGATTAAAAGATCTAAAGATATACCTTCAAGCACTCACCTCCCCGGCAACGGCGCCAGAAAAGAGCTTGATGTCTACTACACAACCTTCTTCTTGTAGACGTTGTTGGGCCTCCAAGTGCAGAGGTTTGTAGGACAGTAGCAAATTTCCCTCAAGTGGATGACCTAAGGTTTATCAATCCGTAGGAGGCGTAGGACGAAGATGGTCTCTCTCAAGCAACCCTGCAACCAAATAACAAAGAGTCTCTTGTGTCCCCAACACATCCAATACAATGGTAAATTGTATAGGTGCACTAGTCCGGCAAAGAGATGGTGATACAAGTGGGATATGGATAGTAGATAATAGTTTTTGTAATCTGAAAATATAAAAACAGCAAGGTAACTAATGATAAAAGTGAGCATAAACGGTATTGCAATGCGTTGAAACAAGGCCTAGGGTTCATACTTTCACTAGTGCAAGTTCCCTCAATAATAATAACATAATTGGATCATATAACTATCCCTCAACATACAAAAAAGAGTCACTCCAAAGTCACTAATAGCGGAGAATGAACGAAGAGATTATGGTAGGGTACGAAACCACCTCAAAGTTATTCTTTCCAATCAATCTGTTGGGCTATTCCTATAAGTGTCACAAACAGCCCTAGGGTTCGTACTAGAATAACACCTTAATACACAAATCAACCAAAACCCTAATGTCACCTAGATACTCCAATGTCACCTCAAGTATCCTTGGGTATGATTATACGATATGCGTCACACAATCTTAGATTCATCTATTCAACCAACACATATAACCTCAAAGAGTGCCCCAAAGTTTCTACCAGAGAATCACGACGAAAACGTGTGCCAACCCCTATGCATAGGTTCATGGGCGGAACCCGCAAGTTGATCACCAAAACATACATCAAGTGAATCATGTGGTATCCCATTGTCACCACAGATACACACGGCAAGACATACATCAAGTGTTCTCAAATATTTAAAGACTCAATCCGATAAGATAACTTCAAAGGGGAAACTCAATCCATTACAAGAGAGTAAAGGGGGAGAAACATCATAAGATACAAATATAATAGCAAAGCTCGCGATACATCAAGATCGTATCACCTCAAGAACACAAGAGAGAGAGAGAGATCAAACACATAGCTACTGGTACATACCCTCAACCCCGAGGAAGAACTACTCCCTCCTCGTCATGGAGAGCACCGGTGTCGGGGGTTGGGTGCGACATATGCCAATGGATGGCTTATCATGGTGGGGGCGAGTAGAACGTCGCCGGTGCCTGGAAACGGGATGAGGCGTAGACACGAACACCGACGTACTTTACCCAGGTTCAGGGCTCTCCTAGGAGATAACACCCCTAATCCTGCTCTGCGGGGTCTCCGCATGATCACTAAGGCAAAGTGAGTACAAAGATGCTCCTCGAGCTGTATCTGTGGACAGGAGAAGGCTAGGCTAACTCTCTCCCTTCTCTAAGGTCTGGTCTAGTTCTCCTGAATCGGGACTCTTTGCATGGGTGCCCTGGGGGGTTTATATAAGCCTACCCCCCAGGGGTACAATGGTAAACTGTAGGGACGTAGGGCCCAACTGTCAGTCTCTTCGCCTGCGGGCCCTCCTGCCGACTGCTGGGGCCCGCCAACTGGTGGGCCCAGCCGACTGGTCGGGTATGGAGCCGACAAGCCGCACCCACCGCTGGCGGGTCCTATCGGCTGCTGATTACTATAGTTGTGCCTCTAATGACGCAGGCTTGGTCATGGGGTCGTGGCTACAGTCCTGCCGCCTGGCAGACGATTACTGTAGCCACTCTCCGTCTCGTCTGTTTAATGGTGCGTGGTACCCATGGGAGGGGCAGGCCGACTTCCGCAGGCCGGCTCCCTATGGGTCCGACTGGTGGTGCCCTTGCCGTCTTCTGGACTCTCACTGACTAGTATGGCCCGTCCTCCGTGGATCGTACCGTCAGACCGTCGTGGGTACAGGACTCCGCCCACTGTTGCTGGCGTCAGGGGTGGCATGGCAACAATGCTGTGCCAGACGGGGATCTCCGCTGGTACAACGCACTGTGCCCTGGCCATCCCCTGGAAAAGGGGAGAGAGTGGGCTTCACTATCGCCACTCCTTGTCCCATCCCCCTGATGAGGGCATGGGCTTTGCTGGTGTCGGGGGCCGACTTCCCGTGGTCGGCGACTCCGGAAGCCGCCAGTCGGAGTCGGTCGGTCTTGATCTCGTCCATAGGACTCGGACGCTTATGGGCAGCTAGTTGTTCCTTCAGCCGCCCTCCTGAAGTCGGCTCTCCGTCCATGTCTTGAGGGGCGCAGTCAGCCCCGATGTCTTGAAAGGTTATGGGCCTCGGGTTAGCCTACCCGTGGCCCATTACTCTGACAGTAGTCCCCGAAGCTGATGAGGCGCCGTGGACAATCAGCCAAGGAGCCTCAGTAGCTTCGTTCTCTGAGTATTTGAGGTGGAGACTCTGCTTGACTCTGCCGGGCCGACTGGTAGGAGTCGGAGTCGCCTAACTTTGACTCGTCCAAAAAATACTTTCGAATCCCCTGGCGGGAACTCAGTGGCGTATGAGCTAAGCTTCCTGGCCGCCACCCACTTCGTGCACAACACGTGGCAATCAGTGGCCGGACCAGCCTGCCTACCCATCCGCGAGATGGGACATGCCAGCAGGCAGGGCCCGCCACTACCATGCATCGGCACGCGAGTGGATCCGCTGCGGCCGTGGGGGACGGTTGAGGTTCCCACGGAGTTACCGCGCACAGTAACTTTGCGCGATAAACGTGGGGGCGTGGGGTAGTGGGCGCAGTAAATCCCACAACCGCCCCCTCGGCTTCGCATCCCACGTGGCTATAAGTAGGGGGAGGAGGGAAAACGGCAGAGCACGCGCGTCCTACCTCCCCACTGCTTCCTCTCCCTCTTCTCTCTCTCTCTCTACACCTCAAGCTTCGTCAAACGTTGCGGTGGTTCGCTCATGATGAGCTCTTCCTCCGTCGTCACGCCCCCGATGGCGCACTCCGGCACCTGGGATGGTTCGGAGGTCCACGAGGATCACATCGACTTCCTCCGCAAGACGCATCGATTGCCCGGCGAGGACCTTGTGAGGGTCCGCCTCGCGCGGAGGGGGGAAATTTCGCCGTCCCCGAAGGAGGGCAAGCGGGTCGTCTTCCGCTCGCACTGCCTGCGCGGCCTGGGCCTGCCGGCGAGCAACTTCTTCCGCTCTTTCCTCGAGTTCTACGGACTCCAGCCGCACCACCTCACCCCCAACACGGTGGTGCTGTTCTCCGCCTTCGTCACCCTGTGCGAGGGCTTCATCGGCGTTCTCCCCACCATGGAGCTCTGGGGGGGTTCTTCTTCTCCAAGCTCGGCACCCAAGCCACGGGCATGCCGGCTCAGTGCGGCGCGTTCATCGTCGTGCGGAGGTCGGGGCCGACAACCCGTTTCCCTCCATCAGGCTGATCAAGTCGGTGAAGATGTGGCAGCGGTCGTACTTCTACGTGAAGAACGTCTCCGCGGAGGGCGATTGGATCAACCTGCCGGCCTACGTAGCCGGCCCGCCGGCTGGGAGGCAGCCCAACTGGTCGCACCGGGCCCGGACGTTGACGCCTGCAGGAGCCGGCGTCGTTGCGCGGCTTCGAGTACTGGCGCAGTCGGAGGGCCTGACTTGTTGGCCGCCTTCGTGGTGCAACGAGTGCTTCCCCTCCAAAGTCGCCCCCACATGATTTGCCAGATGAGCGGGCACCGAGACCCGAGCCGAATGTGCACCAAGGAGATGCCTCACGAGGAGGTAGCCTACATGGTGAACTATCTTGCGAGCTGCGACCTCAACGAAGAGTGGCAGTTCGGCAAGGAGCCGTATTCACGTGCTGCCCCTCCGCCTCTGGTGAGTCGTTTGCCTTCTCTCTTTTTCTTTGATTCTCTTGACATCTTTACTGCCGAGTCCGTCTTGCTCGTTCTGACCAGTCGACTTTGGTCAGAACCCCCTCCTCCAGCCAGCAGCCGGCACTATGGGGCCGGACCATGAGTTCCTCCCCGATCGAGCGGAGAGCAATGTGGACGACCCCGACTTGGGGGCGGCGGCCCTGGAGGACGACACCGAGAGGGAGGCGGCGCGTCAGGCGGCCCGAGACTTGGGGCCAGTCTCGAGGATTGGCCTGATGATGACGAGGAGGTCATCCCATGCCACCAGCCAGGAGCTGGCCAGCCGGGCGCGGGCTCGTCAGCCCCGCCGGACGCTCAAGGCGGCGCCAAGAAGCGCAAGGCCGGGACAAGCCTGTCCGGCAGCGGGCCGAAGAAGCGCAAGGGCTCAGCCATGGCGACCAAGCGGGACGAAGCGGCCGCGAAGGCCAACCGCTTCCGCAAGGTGGTGAATACGCCGCAACTTATTTCAGCATAAGTACCACCTCCCTTCGTACCTTCACATTTCTTTATTGAGTCTGTCTGAAATTCCTTTACTTTATTTTCCCGGCTTTAGGGCCCCTCTCTCTCTTGAGAAGTCGGCCGCCGGCTCCATCGTAAAGTCGGCGGAGACCTCCTCCACCACCCGGCGGATTGATCCCGCCGCCGACCTCCGGGAGGCGACGGAGCGGAACGCCCGGGAGGCACGTGAGGAGCGGGAAGCCGTCCGCCTGAAGAAGGTGGAAGTCGACAAGGCGGAGGCCGCCGCTCTGAAGAAGCTGGCGGAGGCCGAGGCTGCTGGTGCGGAGAAGAAGCGCGCAGAGGAAGCCACACGCCGCCAGTCGGCGGTATTTGTCATCCCCTTGAACTCCGCGCCGCCGCCACTAGAGTTCACGGCGTAGACTGGGGAAGTCGGCGACGAGAATCCGGTCATGGAGAGGGACGCCGACGTCACCGCCACACTGGAAGTCATTGTGCCGCCTCCGCCACCCTCCGGAGGCACGCCGGGCGGGCAACCAGTGGACCCGCCAGTGCCACAAACCGGAGGTGCGGCGGTGACGGGCCTGGCCCTTGAGGTCAGAACGCTGACGCGCCGCCGTCTCGCGAAGGCGGCCTTAGCGCCGCGTCCTCTAGAGACCGGTGCTGCGAGCTCCACGATCCCGGACACCAAGGTGTCGAGCGCCGCGCCCACCGGGTGGGTGCAGGGAGGCGGGATGGGCCCGTTTAACCGGGCGCTCTTGGACGTCCAAGCCAAGCTCCGGGCCGAGGGTGACGCCATCAAGGAGTGCACCAAGGCATACCTGGCGTCACGAACGGCCATCCGGGTACGCATCCTTCCTTTCGCTTTGCTTCCTTGTTTTTTCTTTGTGGGGGCGCGCCAGCGCACCCACTTGGTGTAGTCCCCGAGTTTCGGGCCGGCTGCTGAGCAGGTGGCTCGGAACTCTAATCGGTGAGTTCCAAGTACCAACACTTTTTCTGAAATTTGATGCAGGATTACCACAATCTTTGCGTGATCTCCTTCAACGCCAATGTCGAGGAGCTGGCCAAGCGGACCGCCGACTTGTCGGACAGCCGGGGTAAGTCTTCTTCTTTCTCTGCGGGGGCACGCTGGCGCACCCGCCGGTTGTAGTCCCTGAGATTCGGGGTGACTGCTGAGCAGTCGGGCCAGATCTCCCCGGTGACCTTTCTTCTTTGTTGACGACTGACATCCCTCCCCCTCCTTTTTCAGAAGCCAACGCCGCCCTTCAGCAGCAGCTGGGCGGAGTCAAAACCGCGCTGCACGTCAGGGAGGAGGAGTGCGGCCGGCTGACGGAGGAGCGCGATCGGCTAGCTACGCAGCTGGCGGAGCAGAAGGAGCTGCTCCAGAGGGCCAAAAGGAGGCGGAGGACAATGAGACCGCCCTTCTCGCCGAATTTGCGTCTGAGCGCTCCTCCTGGACCGACAAGGAGGCGACGCTGGTCTCCGGCTTCCAAGCAATCGAAGATCTTGTCGATGGTGAGCTTCCCCTTGTTTCCTTTTCTGGGCTGCCAACTGCCAGTCGAGTCGGCCTTAAATTTTTAACCTTGTTTCTTCGCTCTTCTTCCTTAGCAGACTTCTTCCCTGGCCATTTTGATGCCGCCAATCAAGCCATCGAGGCTGACCGTGAAGCACGGAGGGCGGACGGCGCACAGGTCGCCGCCAACGCCCCCCGAACTCTTGGCGAGCAAATTCTTAGCATCGAGGCCCACCTTCGGCCAGCCCACCAGATGTTGCGCCGGCTTCAACATGTCGGCGCCCAGGTGATTGCCGCCCTGTGGCTGGACATGCAGGCACCGCGCACCCCCAGTTGGACTGCCGACTGGCTGGAGGTAGCAGCCGGCCGTCTTGAGGCCTGGAAGGGTTCTTCAGCCCGGGCTGGAGCCCGCCGGGCTTTAGAATTCGCCAAGGCGTGGTATCCTGGGCTGAGTTTAGCCCAGTTGGCCACGTTCCGGCTGGAAGCTCAGGCGAAGCTGGCAACGGTGGAGGACGATCTTGTCAAGCGCGCCGCGTCGATCACCAAGTACACCGACACCAGCGTCTTCGTCCCAGAGCAGGCTAAGAACGGCGAGGAGGCGCCGTCGGAGTGGTTCGGGCTTAACCCGGACGATGACGAGGACTCGGTGGAGGTGATCGACTCTAGTGGCGAAGAGGAAGGCGAGGAGGAGGAAGGAGACGAGGAGGAGGCGCCAGAGGTCGAGGCAGACGGCCAGCCCCAGCCCGACCGCGCCTCTAGGAACGAGCCGCGCCCAACTGAGCCAGTTGTCGCCAGAGGCGATCAGGCGGAGACCAACCAGCTGGCCGCCCCGGCAACTGGCACCGCCGACCCCTCTCCTCCGAATCCGTCTGCGGCTTCCTAAGCTGCCACTTTATCTTTGTTTTACCTGCTTAGTAGTCTCGATGAACTTGTTATTTTGCACAATTCCACCCACTGGGTGTATCTTGAACTTCTATTTGATGATTCGGCCAAGGGCCTTTCTATGTAAATATTTATCCATATTCTATCTCTTCTTGCTTGTTGCTCTTTGACTTTTTTTCCTTTGCCGCCTTCCCTTGGTTGCCGTTTTGTCAGTCGGACAGCCGTTCTGTGGACTGCCGCTAGATCAAATACTTGGCTTCTTTGGGAAGGCAAGTACTTAGCCTTTTAGAGTTTTTAGCAAGTTATTTTAAGAAATGGCAAGCCGGCTGCTAAAGAGTCGGTTGTAAAAGGTTGAAAACCAGCCTTAAACTATGAGCGAACTTTGAGTCCTTAGCCATTTTTCATATAGACACCCATTCTACCTTACTCCTGTTCGCCGGACAGTCGCTCTGTGATCTGCGGCTTCTAATAGGAGACGGCTTAAGTGCCACATATTACTTGTCCGGCTGCAGGAAGTCGTTTCATAGCTCAAGTCGGCAAGTCCCCTGGGCTGACTAGTCAAAACCGGTGCCAAGTGGCATAACAAAGAATAACATACTCATAGGCATAACTCTTTATCATGTAGATAAAAGAAGGCAGTCCCCGAGATCTTCTCGAGGGGCCCGAAGTCTTCGTACTTTAATACAAAAGGGAGCGTGATACATACTGCATTAACTGCAAAATCTTCAGAGGAGGTTTGCATTCCATGTCCGCTCCATCTCTTTGCCGGAGTCGTCCCTTTTGCGTGCTCGGGGCTTCTAAGCGTCGATCAGGTAGTAGGAGTCGTTGCCCAACACTTTGCTGATGATGAAGGGGCCTTCTCAAGGTGTTGAGAGCTTGTGCTGGCCAGCTGTTCGCTGAATCAGCCGGAGCACAAGGTCTCCTTCTTGGAAAGATCGTGGCTTGACCTTCCGATTGTAGTATCGGCGTAGGCTCTGCTGGTAGATGCTGGACCGGCTGAGTGCCAACAGCCGGCCCTCTTCCAGCAGATCGACACCGTCTTGACGTGCTTCCTTTGCTTCCTCCTCGGTGTACATGGTGACTCGAGGGGAGTCGAACTCTATGTCCGTTGGGATGACGACTTCGACACTATAGACAAGGAAGAAGGGCGTGAAGCCGGTTGACTTGTTTGGAGTCGTGCACAGGCTCCAGAGGACGGCTGGCAACTCATCAAGCCAATAGCCTGCCGAGCGCTCCAGAGGCTCGACCAGCCGAGGCATGATGCCGGACAGGATTAGGCCGTTTGCTCGCTCTACTTGGCCGTTGGACTGCGGATGGGCAACGGACGCTAGGTCCAGTCGGATGCCCTGCGTCGTGCAAAAACGGGCCAAGGCACCTTTGGCAAAATTTGTGCCATTGTCGGTGATGATGCTTTGCGGTATGCCGTACCGAGTTGTGATATCGGAGATGAAGGTCACGACGGTCGGACCATTTAAACTCTTGATTGGTTTTGCTTCTATCCACTTGGTGAACTTGTCCACTACGATGAGTAAATGAGTCAAACCGCCTCGTGCCGTCCTGAATGGTCCGACCATGTCCAGGCCCCAAACAGCAAAGGGCCAGGCAATAGGAATAGTTTTGAGTGCCGAAGCCGGCTGATGAGGCTTAGAGCGGAACTTCTGGCACCCCTTTCATTTTTGGACCAAACACTTGGCGTCTTCAAGAGCAGTCGGCCAGAAGAAGCCATGGCGGAAAGCTTTGGCGATGAGTGCTCTCGAAGCCGCATGGTGACCACATTCACCTTGATGGATGTCTTTGAGGATTGCTTGGCCTTGCTCTGGCTCCACACATCGCTAGTGAACACCGGTGACACTACGCCTTACGAGCTCTCTATTGATGATGGCGTATGCTGCCGCCCGGCGTTGTACTTGCTAAGCCGAGATCTCATCGGTTGGCAGCTCTTTGTTCACCATGAATTTGAGGATGGGCTAGGCCCATGAAGGTGCTGCAATTTCTGCAACAGCCAAGACTGCGACTTGGACGAGGGCGGCTGGGCCGGGAGGTGGCGGGCTGGAGTCGGCAGCCGCTTGTTGTGTCGATGAAGTCCCCGGGCGGATTGGCGCAGTCCCCGGGCCGGGCTCTGAAGTCTCCGGGCCGAGCTCTGAAGTCTCCGGGCCGCCTGCCGTAGTCCCCGAGCCGGGTGCGACTGCCACGATTCCCGTGCCGCCTGCCGGAATACTCGTGCCATCCGCGGGGGCTCTTGAGTCGGATCCGACTACTTCAGGAGGAGACGGCACGAAGATGGAGTCTGACTCTGGTGATGGCTTGACGGACGGCTTGAGGAGGCGCTGGAGGGCGACGCCAGACGGTATCGCCTGACGAGTGGAGCCGATTCGCGCCAGGGCGTTTGCTTGGTCGTTGTCGTTTCTTGCTACATGGAGAAACTCGCACCCCTCAAAATATCCACTGAGTTGTTGTACGAGGAAGCGGTAGCTTGCCATGTTTGCGTCCTTGGTGTCCCAATCGCCTGACGACTGCTGGACCACCAAGTCGGAGTCACCATAGCACAGGATCCGGCGAATGCCGAGCTCTTTGGCTAGCCGGAGCTCGTGAATGAGTGCCTCATACTCGGTGACGTTGTTGGAGGCGGCAAAATGGATTTGCAGCACATACTTGAGCTTGTCGCCCTTGGGAGAGGTGAGGACGACGCCGGCTCCCAAGCCGGTGCGCATCTTGGAACCGTCGAAATGCATTCGCCAATGGGTGGAGTCGGGCGCTGGCGGTAGATACTGGATTTTGGCCCAGTCGACGAGGAAGTCGGCCAGCGCTTGTGACTTGATGGCAGTGCAAGGTTGGTAGTAGATGGTGTAGGGGGCCAAATCTATGGCCCACTTGGCCACTCGACCCGAAGTGTCTCAGCTGCCGATGATCTCTGCTAGAGGAGCCGTGCAGACCACAGTGATTGGATGTTCTTGGAAGTAAGGCTTCAATTTCTTGGCGGCAAAATGCACACCATAGCACATCTTCTGGTAGTGGGGGTAGTTTTGCTTGGAGGTCGACAGTACTTCACTCAAATAATATACTGGTCTCTGGACTGGTAGTGCTTTGCCTTCCTCCTTGCGTTCTACTACAATGACTGTGCTGACCACTCGGCTGGTGGCGGCGATGTAGAGGAGCATGGGCTCCCACTACTAGGGAAAACCTTATACACAGAATCTTAGGAGCAGCGCGGCATAAAAACAGGCGCTGCTGCTAAGTAGTAGCAGCGCGGCTACTGAAAGCTCGCTACTGGTGCAAACTTAGCAGTAGCGCGTGACGCTTAAACCGCGCTGCTACAAAAATCCACCGACAGTACACAACGACATAAGTTTACCAGTAGCGCGGCGCTAGGGAGCCCGCTGCTGCTAATGCCATAGTAGCAGCGCGCTTTTTTGTCACCTCGCTGCTGCTAATTTTGAAATTGTGCACAGGGTTGGCCTGTTTAGCAGTAGCGCGTGACAGGAAAGCGCGCTGTTGCTACGCTCTTAGCAGCAGCGCGCTTTCTCTCCCGCGCTACTGCTAAGACGCAGCACCCACCACCTTTTCCACCTCCACCTCCCCATCTCCTCTCCTCCCTTTCCCCTACCTCCCACATCCTCCCTCTCTCACTCTTCTTCTTCCTCAATACTTCTCCCCCCATTACTCTCCCTCTTCTACCTACCTTTCTCTCTCTTCATTACTCCTAGCTATAACTACACCACCTCCATTAATTCATCTCCTTTCTCTTTTTCCTCCCCCCTCCACTAGTTGAAGTTGTCTCCTCCCAAATTAACTAGCTAGGTAGATGTAGCATTTAGTTAAGTGACCTATTTGCCCCCTAACTAGATCTTTCTTTGTCAAGAAGAGCTTTGTGCACTTTTGACCTCCCTACATCATCATCTCCACCGTGTGCTCGATCTCGAGATAGAGGTGTGATTAATATTTCATGCTTTTGCAAAATGGAAATATGTTTATGCATGTGTGTGTGATATTTTTATGGAAATTGTGTGTGTGGCATGAGTTGACGCCAAATTGTGCATTTGAGTTGCCTATGTTTTGCCGAAATGTCGGTTTATTTCCGTTTCGGCGAATTCCGGGCAAACTCTAGATCTATACATGTCCTATTTTTAAGGAAGGTCATGCCGAATTTCTGTATGACTTTGATGAATGCATGCATTTTTATAATCAATTTGTTTATTATTACCGTGCAGAGTTGATGATGGTCAGTGGAACGATGGTGGACAGGTGGTTACGGTCGGCGGTGCAGGACATGAAGGAAAATAACCTGGCAGAGGTTTTATGTCCGTGTCGAAAATGCAAAGGAATAGTTTGGCTTGACCCCCATGTCGATGGTCGTGTCGAAGCGCACCTGCTCATGACTGGTTTCATGGATGGCTATACTCGGTGGATAACTGAAGATGAGGATGACGATGTTGAGGATGCCGACAGGGCAGGCAATGATGACACGAGGCAAGACGAAGAGATGATCGATAATGGCGGCGGGGAAGAGGCCGGACATGGCGGCGAAGAAGGGGCCGGACATGGCGACAGAGAGAACGACATGGACTCCACGCAGCAGAGTTCGTCGGTACTAAGTTCAATCGTGCGGGACCCTCATGTTCAAGCATTGCTTCGCAAGGAGACGAGTACTGAGAGAGCTGCTTCTAGAGAGGAGGCTAAGCTGGAGCAACTGGTGGTAGACTCGAACACTCCATTGTATGATGGTTGCAATCCTGAGGTGACCCGCTTGAGTTTCACGCTCCAACTGCTGAAGACGAAGGCTAAAAACAAATGGACCAACACTAGCCTCGATGAGCATCTCAAGTACCTAAAGGATGTTCTTCCCGAGGGTAATCTATGTCCTAGTAGTGTTGAGGAGGCCAAGAAGATCATGTACCCTCTTGATCTGCCACACGTTAGATACCATGCATGCATCAACGATTGCATAATTTATCGGAAGGAGCACGCGGAAAAAACAAGTTGTCCAGTGTGCAATGCTTCTCGATACAAGAAGGCCGGGAAGAAATGTCCCCAGAAAGTGGTATGGTACTTACCGATCACTCCCCGTCTCCAGAGGTATTTTGTAGATCCCAAGGAAGCAAAGCTAATGCGCTGGCACGCGAAGAGGAAGAAGCCCGACGATGGAGATGATCCGAAGCTGAGACACATCAAGGATGGAAGCCAGTGGAGAGCGTTGAACGGCTTCTATCGGTATTTTGAATGTGATGCAAGGAACATCGTGCTCGGCGCATGTACCGATGGCATGAATCCGTTTGGCAACCAGAGCACCAACCATAGCACATGGCCCGTGTTTGTATGGATGTACAACCTCCCCACTGGTTGTGCATGAAATCGAAGTACATTCACATGAGCATGCTTATTCAAGGGCCGAAACAACCAGGAAATAATATTAATTTGTATCTGGGGCTACTTCAGGAGGAGTTAGACATGTTATGGAAAACACCGGCCAAGACATGGGACGCCAGCAAAGGCGAGTATTTCAACATGAGAGCCGCACTGATCACGACAGTGCACGACTATCTTGGTTACGGATATGTGGCAGGCCAGGTGTGCCATGTATATTGCGGATGCACGCGGTGCATGGATGATACGACGTCTCAGCAGCTAACGTCAAGGAAAGATGGCGGGTCTGGGAAAATCGTGTACATGGGGCATCGAAGATGGCTCGAACAGGACGACTCGTGGAGAAACCGTGGAGATCTATTCAATGGTCACGCTGAGCATCGAGGACCTCCACGTAAGCGGAGTGGTGCCGAAATCGATGAGTTGTTGAAAAACTGGAAGGAGTGCCCCGCGCCGGGAAAGACGATGAGAAAGGCGCCGGAGCCACTGCTGAAGGTATGGAAGACGAGGTCTGTGTTCTGGGACTTGGAGTACTGGCACAAACTCGATACACCTCATTGCCTTGATCAAATGCATATCTGTAAGAATGTCCTTGAGAGCTTGCTCGCAAAACTGATGAACATGCCGGATAAGACCAAGGATGGGCCGAAGGCAAGAAAAGACTTGCAAGATTTGAAAATCAGGGAAGATCTGCACATGCCGCCCCGTAAAATGTCAGACGAGACAGAGACGGAGACAGAGGCATGGGAGAAGAAGGGCAAGAAAATAAAGAATGAGGATTATTGCCCCCCTTCTTGCTTCACCTTAAGTCAGGCTGAGATCAATCAATTCTTTAAGTGCCTTACCGGAGTCAAAGTTAGTTCCGGTTACTATGGCAAGATAAGTAGATATCTAGAC
>NC_041386.1:491221395-491315581 GCF_002162155.2 Triticum dicoccoides
GCCCCCGACCCGTCGGCCCTCGCCTCCCTCCTCTGCTTCCTCCCCTCCCAACCTCGGCCGTCGTCGGGCCTGCCTCCTTGCCCTGCACCCTCTGTAAACCACCCCCCTCTCTCTCTCTCTGCTAGCTAGGGTTAATTTACTTAGGTTTTAGTTATCTTAATTAGGTTATCTATTTAGTTATGAATTTAGATAGGTTTCAAAATTTGCTGAATTTATATGCAAATTTGAACTGGACATGTGATATGTGGATATGTCATGTTTTGGACATGTCATGTTTTGGTAAATGATCCGAGTTGCCTATGTTACGCCGGAATGTTGATTCATTTCTGTTCCGGTGAATTTCAGGCGCTCGATATGTCCATTTTTTAGCAAAGGTCATGCCGAAATTGTCCTCGTGCCTTATCATCCAAAGTAAGTCAGTTTCGAACAACTCTTTCATACATTTCAATCATTCCTTCTCTCTCTATAGGGAATAATTTGAGGTGTCTTTTCCCCACAGCAACGGGGGCTCCGTCCTTATTGTTCCGTCCTTATTGTTCTTTATCCGCAAGTCTCCCACGCCGTGTATTTTGACCCTTCCAGAGACTACGAGAAAAAAGACTACACCCACATAATGAATATTCTAGATGATGCTCTCCAAGGCTTCAGCTTTAGAGGTGGCCACATGCAGATCAGGAAACAAAGGAACAAGAAGATGGGTTTCGCGCATAAAACTAACTTCTCCTGCATCCAAGTCCCAAAACCAAGCAAGAAGGATGGATTCTACATCCTCCATCTCATGATTCAGTTCAACACGGATCACCAAAAGCTTCGCATGAGAAGTAGAAATGATGATCATATCCACAAGTGGCTAGAATCTCAAGGATAAGCGGATTATAAACTTAGAGATGACTTCTTTCGCATCCAAAGCGACATTGAGATGATCATCATGAAAGAAGTCGTTGATGAGAAGGGGATGTTCCACCACGGCCCTATATCGCGAGCTGACGTCCGAACTCGCATAGGCATACAACGTCTAGACCTCACGCTGTTCAAGAAGCTAGGGTCCATCCTCGATGATATGGAAGGATGGAACTTCTAGTGATTTATGATGCCGATGATGATGATATGTGTGGGTTGAACTTGTATACTATTTGTAGCGATGCAACTTTGTGATGTCCATGATCCCTGCCGAACTTGCGTAACGCTACTTTGTTAGTTTGCGTACGATGACCTGCGTACCTCTAGTTAATTAATTTGCGTATTGTATGTTACATCTAGTTGCTAACCCTTTCTTTTTTGGTGTTCTCTAGTATATTTTGTTGCATATATATGATTGTACATCCTCTTCATGAACATGCATCTCTAACAGGTACCTAGTTTCTTGATGCCGAGATGGAACTGCTATGTCGTGTACAAAGGGAAGGTTCCGGGGGTGTACAACGAGTGGCATGAGTGTCAGGCGCAAGTGAATGGGTTCTCGGACGCCAGCCATAAAGGCTTCAAAAGCAGACAAGAAGGAGAAGCTAGTTACTTGAGGTTCACGCTAGCGCGAGAGAGGACTCGTAACCGCCATCTCATATATTGCATAGTTCCGCTCTCACTCATAGTGATAGCTCTTCTCGCGTATACCTTTGTTTAGATGGATGACGTTGTAGTTGCAAGTATTCGAGACTTGCATGTATCGCTATTTTCGAGATGATGACAAGATACCACTTTGTGTTGGATGATGATTATGACGAGACTATTTGTATGTATATGCTATGATTACATTTGTGGTCTCGCAGGCATTTGTATGTGTATCATGATGACATTTGCATGTGCTAAAGATTCTTCTATAAAGCCTGTTCAAATACAAAACAAATATGCCGAAAAAACAAAAAACTACTAAAATTAGCAATAGCGAGTGGAGAAAAGTTAGCAGCAGCGCGGTTGTAGCAGTAGCGCGCACAGGGGAAGCGCGCTATAGCTATTAGCAGCAGCAAGGTTCCTTTAAGCGCGCTGCTGCAACACTTGTGTAGCAGTAGCACGGGTGGACCAGCGCTACTGCTATACGTTAGCTGTAGCGCCTTATTAGTAGCGCCGGCCCCCGCGCTACTAAAAGGCCAAAAACCCACGCTGCTGCTAGGCTTTTCCCTAGTAGTGTCCTTAGGAGTCGGAGCCGCCAGGACAGGTGGAGTAGTCAGCATCTTCTTTAGTTGGACAAATGCTTCGTCCGCCTTGTGGTTCCACTCAAAAAAAGTGGTCTTCTTCATGAGTTGGTACAGGGGAAGAACCTTCTCGCCCAGCCGACTGATGAATCGGCTGATGGACGCCAAACAGCCGGTGAATTTTTGTACGTCCAACAGTCGGCTGGGTACCTCCATCCTTTCAATCGCCTTGATCTTCACAGGGTTGCATTCTATGCCGCGTTCGGAGACCAGGAAGCCAAGGAGCTGGCCGGCTGGTACTCCGAAGACGCACTTCTCTGGGTTGAGCTTGATCTGAAATCGCCGCAAGTTCTTGAAGGTCTCTTTGAGGTCTTCCAGCAGTGTTCCATGCTTCTCCGTTTTTACCACCACATCGTCCACATAGACATGAGCATTTCTGCCGAGTTGCTTGAGGAGGAACTTCTACATGCATCGTTGGAAGGTGGCGTCGGCGTTCCTCAAGCCGAACGTCATGGTTAGGTAGTAGAAAGCTCCAAACGGTGTGATGAAGGCGGTCTTCAGCCTGTTGGCTGGGTTTAACTTGATCTGGTGATACCCTGAATATGCATCCCAGAAACTCAACAGCTCGCATCCGGCTGTGGAGTCTATCACTTGGTCGATCCTTGGCAAAGCGAACGGGTCCTTGGGGCATGCTTTGTTGAGGCTAGTGTAGTCAATACACACTTGCCATTGCTTGTTCTTCTTCGGTACCAAGACCGGGTTGGCCAGCCATTCTGGAAAGAATACTTCCATGATGAAGCCGGCTGCAAGCAGCCGAGCTATCTCTTCTCCAACAACTCTCCTCTTCTCTTCTGACAAGCGGCGGAAAGGCTGTCTGACTGGCTTGGCACCAGATCGGACGTGTAATTTGTGCTCGACGAATTCCGTCGGGACACCTGGCATGTCTTTGGGGGACCATGCGAAGATGTCTCGATTCTCATGGAGGAAATCGACGAGCTCGCCTTCCTATTTGCTGTCGAGGTTGGCACCCACGACAGCATACCTCTCTGGGTGCTCTGGGTCCAAAGGTATCTTCTTTGTTTCCTTGGCCGGCTTGAACGAGCCCTCAGCTTCCGACTCTCTAGGATCAGGCGACATCTCCGGCTGTTTGCTTGCCATCGCCACAACTCGATCTAGCAGTCGCTTCTCAGCTGCGATCACGAGGGACTCGGCCAGCCGACTACTCTCTGATGTGCAGGCGGACGACTTCTTGTAGTCGCCATTTATCGTCAGGATCCCCATGGAACTCAGCATCTTCATCTTGAGGTAGGCATATTGGGGGACGGCCATGAACTTGGCCAGGGCTGGCCGGCCAAGCAGCGCGTGGTATGGGCTCTCTAGGTCCACCACCTCGAACCATATTGACTCTCGGCGGAAATGATCTTTGTCTCCGAAGAGGACATCGATCAAGATCTTGCCAATTGGCGAGCAGGAAAGGCCAGGAACTATGTCGTGGAACACCGTCCGGCTGGACTGCAGTTGTCTCTGCCTGATTCCTAACTTCTCCATGGTGTCTTTGTACAAGATGTTGATGTTGTTGCCGCCGTCTATCAGGACTCTGGAGAAGCGAGCAGCTCGCTTGTCCGTGGCAAAGGTGGCGTCCAAAACCAAAGCGTAGGAGCCGGGTTTGGGCATTACTTCTGGGTGGTCAGCTCGGCTCCAGCTGATGGGGTTCTCAGACCAGTGCATAAACTCCGGGGTGTCAGTTGCTACTGCATTCACCTCCTGCTGCTGCAGTCGCCTGCTGCATCAATTGTTGGCCACACTGGTGAACACAACGTATGCTCCCTGCTCTTCTGGGTACTCGTCTTGTACTTCCCAACTGGTCTGACCGCCGGCTGCTGGGGCGGAGGAGGCGGCTGCCCCACAGGTGGGGGAGGCAAAAGTCCATCTCCCTTGGCTATCCTAGTGAGCCAGTGCCATTTCCGAGTGGTGTGGTTGGACGGCTTCGCGCCACTGTGGAACTTGCAGGGTCCATCTAGAGCCTGCTCGTATGAGAAAGCCAGCTGCCAGTTGGACTTGCCGCCCTTCTAGCGTTTGGGCGGGGGCTACCCTTCTGGCTGCTGGTTTTTGACTGTCGCCACCTGCCGGCTGACGGAAGTCGGTGGTGGGGCTTTGTGCTTGTGGTCGTTCTGCGGTTGACACCAACTGGTGTCTCTGGCCGGGGTTCGGGGAGCCTGGGGAACCACCTTGTCGGTCGCGCTAACTTGAATCTCCGTCTTCATGGAGGAGTCTGCCGTGGCGTACTTGTCTGCTATGATCAGCAGCTCGTCGAGGGTTTCCGGCTCGTCACAGAGAAGCTTGTGCTTGAGGAGGCTGCCCTCTCGGCATCCTGCGGTGAAGTACTCGATGGCCTGCACCTCGTGCACGCCTTCGCAGGAGTTGCGAAGCTCGGCCCAGCATGTGACGTAGTCGCGGGTTGACTCGCTGCGGCCCTATACACACATGGAGAGCTGACGAGGCTTGGGAGGCCACTTGTACGTGCTGGTGAAGTTGCGGACGAAGGCATCAGTGAAGTCAACCCAACTATTGATGCTGTGGGGCCTTAAGCTGTTCAGCCAAGTCCGGGTCGTGCCTTGGAGCATAAGCGGAACGTACTTCACAGCAACACGCTTGTTGCCGTTTGCTATGCTGACAGCCGTGGAGTAGTCGACCAGCCAGTCCTCCGGCTTCACGGAGCCGGTGTATTTGGGTGTGTCTCTGGGGAGCATGAACCCCTTGGGGAAGGGCTCATCTCGGATGCGGGGGCCGAAACATGGTGGACCCAACTCGTCTTCTTCTTCAAGCGCCAGGGATCGATGGAGACGGTCGATCTAGTGGCGGGCGTCATTCTCTCCGACTCCTTCTCAGCGACCAAGGCGGTTGCCGAGCGTCAGGTGATCAACAGGCAGCAGGGATACTCGCCTTTCCCTCCGAGGGGGAGGAGGCGGACAGTCGTCCCGTCGTTCCACTGCTCTTGGGCGACCGTCTCGGTCGCGCTCTATGGTGACGCGAGTCCGACTGCGGCTGGCAGCCGGCTCCTTGTCTTTTCTTCCGCCGAAGCCGCCAGTTGGCGTCCGAGACTCCACGCCTTGGTCTCGGCACGGAAGCAGGTTGTCATTCCGTCAGCGCGGCGCATCAGTGTGGCAGTCGGCCTCGTTCTGCTCAGCAGCCGCGTCAAGGAGTCGCTGGACGCGCTCCGTCATCAAGCGACGTTCTTCGCCCTCGAACTTGTCCAGCTCGTCCGCCGCCGCCTGGGCGGCTCGAATGTTCTCCGCAGGCGTGGCGTAAACGGGGCGATTCGCCCCGAACAGATCGGTGATAGCCGCACCGCGCTGCTGGACCGTGCCAAGGCGGCTAGGCCCTGCCGCAGCCAGCGTGCCACCCACAGCGCGGTCCATCTCGTGCTGGTAGGCTTCTGACAGGCGTCTCATGCTGGCCAGCTTTTTGGCGCCTTCGACTAGCTGAAGGCGGCGTGCCTCCAGCGTCTCGGCATCGGCGTCTTCGGGAATGGGCGCCGCCAGGTCTTGTAGCGCCGCATTGAGCGAGCCGTAATCACCCCGGCCAGAGTGCTCGTCATGATCAATGACAAGCACTTCCGTGACAGTACTTCCGCCGCTCTCTACGCGAGGAAGCGGTTCGTCGTAGACCACCACGTTGGAGGGGAACGTGACAAGTGACGCGGTGTCGAAGTCGACCAGCATCAGATCGATGGAGCCTACGGACTCCAAGTCCCCAGCTAGCTCGCTGGCGACGTGGAGTTGATCGAGGAGGCCCGCGAGGAGGCTCTTGGGGCTGCCTATGCCCACATCGGATGCGGGCTCGTCGGAGAGGCGGACCTCGCCTACAAGATCGGCGAGGCAACTGGCCGCACAGGCGATTTCAGTGCCATGCAGTGCGTCGGTGCAGACTCCGTCTGGTGTGCCAGGCTGGCTGCGCTCACCAGGGAGAAAAAGGGTTCCCGTCCAGAACAGGTCTCCGGACGACGGTGCACAAAGCCCCACGGTGGGCGCCAAATGTCGGGAGTTGGGTGCGACATATGCCAATGGATGGCTTATCATGGTGGGGGCGAGTAGAACGTCGCCGGTGCCTGGAAACGGGATGAGGCGTAGACACGAACACCGACGTACTTTACCCAGGTTCGGGGCTCTCCTAGGAGATAACACCCCTAATCCTGCTCTGCGGGGTCTCAGCATGATCACTAAGGCAAAGTGAGTACAAAGATGCTCCTCGAGCTGTATCTGTGGACAGGAGAAGGCTAGGCTAACTCTCTCCCTTCTCTAAGGTCTGGTCTAGTTCTCCTGAATCGGGACTCTTTGCATGGGTGCCCTGGGGGGTTTATATAAGCCTACCCCCCAGGGGTACAATGGTAAACTGTAGGGACGTAGGGCCCAACTGTCAGTCTCTTCGCCTGCGGGCCCTCCTGCCGACTGCTGGGGCCCGCCAACTGGTGGGCCCAGCCGACTGGTCGGGTACGGAGCCGACAGGCCGCACCCACCGCTGGCGGGTCCTGCCGGCTGCTGATTACTATAGTTGTGCCTCTAATGACGCAGGCTTGGTCATGGGGTCGTGGCTACAGTCCTGCCGCCTGGCAGACGATTACTGTAGCCACTCTCCGTCTCGTCTGTTTAATGGTGCGTGGTACCCATGGGAGGGGCAGGCCGACTTCCGCAGGCCGGCTCCCTATGGGTCCGACTGGTGGTGCCCTTGCCGTCTTCTGGACTCTCACTGACTGGTATGGCCCGTCCTCCGTGGATCGTACCGTCAGACCGTCGTGGGTACAGGACTCCGCCCACTGTTGCTGGCGTCAGGGGTGGCATGGCAACAATGCTGTGCCAGACGGGGATCTTCGCTGGTACAACGCACTATGCCCTGGCCATCCCCTGGAAAAGGGGAGAGAGTGGGCTTCACTATCGCCACTCCTTGTCCCATCCCCCTGATGAGGGCATGGGCTTTGCTGGTGTCGGGGGCCGACTTCCCGTGGTCGGCGACTCCGGAAGACGCCAGTCGGAGTCGGTCGGTCTTGATCTCGTCCATAGGACTCGGACGCTTATGGGCAGCTAGTTGTTCCTTCAGCCGCCCTCCTGAAGTCGGCTCTCCGTCCATGTCTTGAGGGGTGCAGTCAGCCCCGATGTCTTGAAAGGTTATGGGCCTCGGGTTAGCCTACCCGTGGCCCATTACTCCGACAGTAGTCCCCGAAGCTGATGAGGCGCCATGGACAATCAGCCAAGGAGCCTCAGTAGCTTCGTTCTCTGAGTATTTGAGGTGGAGACTCTGCTTGACTCTGCCGGGCCGACTGGTAGGAGTCGGAGTCGCCTAACTTTGACTCGTCCAAAAAATACTTTCGAATCCCCTGGCGGGAACTCAGTGGCCCTCCTGCCGACTGCTGGGGCCCAGCCGACTGGTCGGGTACGGAGCCGATAGGCCGCACCCGCCACTGGCGGGTCCTGCCGGCCGCTGATTACTGTAGCCATGCCTCTAATGACGCTGGCTTGGTCATGGGGTCGTGGCTACAGTCCTGTCGCTTGGCAGACGATTACTGTAGCCACTCCCCGTCTCGTCTGGTTAATGGTGCGTGGGACCCATGGGAGGGGCAGGCCGACTTCCGCGGGCCAGCTCCCTACGGGTCTGACTGGTGGCGCCCTTGCCGTCTTCTGGACTCTCACTGACTGGTAGGGCCCGTCCTCCGTGGATCGTACCGTCAGACCGTCGTGGGTATAGGACTCCGCCCACTGTTGCTGGCGTCAGGGATGGCATGGCAACAGTGCTGTGCCAGACGGGGATCTCTGCTGGTACAGCACACTGTGCCCTGGCCATCCCCCGGAAAAGGGGAGAGAGTGGGCTTCACTATCGCCACTCCCTGTCCCATCCCCCTGATGAGGGCATGGGCTTTGCTGGTGTCGGGGGCCGACTTCCCGTGGTCGGCGACTCCGGAAGCTGCTAGTCGGAGTCGGCCGGTCTCGATCTCGTCTGTAGGACTCGGACGCTTATGGGCAGCCGGCTGTTCCTTCAGCCACCCTCCTGAAGTTGGCTCTCCGTCCGTGTCTTGAGGGGCGCAGTCAGCCCCGATGTCTTGAAAGGTTATGGGCCTCGGGTTAGCCTACCCGTGGCCCATTACTCCGAGAACCGGGATGATGAAGATGGCCACCAAGAGGGATTGCCCCTCCGGCAGGGTGCCGGAACGGGTTGGCTTTCGGTGGCTACGGAGGCTTCTGGCGGCAGAACTCCCGATCTATTATGCTCCCCGATGTTTTTAGGGTATATGGAGATATATAGGCGGAAGAAGTACATCAGGGGGGCCACGAGGGGCCCACGAGGGTGGAGGGCACGCCCGGGGGGTGGGCGCACCCCCCTGCCTCGTGGCTTCCTCGTAGATCCCCTGACGTGCACTCCAAGTCTTCTGGGCTTCTTCTGATCCAAAAATAAGTTCCGTGAAGTTTCAGGTCAATTGGACTCCGTTTGGTTTTCCTTTTCTGCGATATTCTAAAACAAGGTAAAAACAGAAACTCGCACTGGGCTCTGGGTTAATAGCTTAGTCCCAAAAATGATATAAAAGTGTATAATAAAGCCCATAAACATCCAAAACAGTAGATAATATAGCATTGAGCAATCAAAAATTATAGATACGTTGGAGACATATCACAGTGGCAACAGAGAAGTAACTAAGCAAAGATCAATATGTGAAAGCTCGTAGGCAATGGATCAGTGATGGATAATTATGTCGGATGTGATTCCTCATGCAACAGTTATAACATAGGGTGACATAGAACTAGCTCTAGCTCATCAATGTAATGTAGGCATGTATTCCGAATATAGTCATACGTGCTTATGGAAAAGAACTTGCATGACATCTTTTTTCCTACCCTCCCGTGGCAGCGGGGCCCTATTGGAAACTAAGGGATATTAAGGCCTCCTTTTAATAGAGTACCGGAACAAAACATTAGCACTTAGTGAATACATGAACTCCTCAAACTATAGTCATCACCGGTAATTGTCATGATTATTGTCACTTCGAGGTTAACGGATCATAACACATAGTAGGTGACTATTTGCAAAATAGGATCAAGAACTCACATATATTCATGGAAACATAATAGGTTCAGATCTGAAATCATGGCACTCGGGCCCTAGTGACAAGCATTAAGCATAGCAAAGTCATAGCAACATCAATCTCAGAACATAATGGATACTAGGGATCAAACCCTAACAAAACTAACTCGATTACATGATAAATCTCATCCAACCCATCACCGTCCAGCAAGCCTATGATGGAATTACTCACGCACAGCGGTGAGCATCATGAAATTGGTGATGGAGGAATGTTGATGATGATGATGGCGACGAATTCCCCTCTCCGAAGCCCCGAACAGACTCCAGATCAATACTCCTGAGAGAGATTAGGGCTTGGCGACGGCTCCGTATCATAAAACACGATGAATCCTTCTCTCTAATTTTTTTCTCCCTGAACGTGAATATATAGAGTTGGAGTTGAGGTCGGTGGAGCCTCAGGGGCCCACGAGACAAGGGGCGCGCCCCCCACCCTTGTGGACAGGGTGTGGGCCCCCTAACATTGATTCTTTCACCAGTATTTTTTATATATTCCAAAAATACTCTCCGTGAAGTTTCAGGTCATTCTGAGAACTTTTATTTCTGCACAAAAATAACATCATGGCAATTCTGTTGAAAACAGCGTCAGTCCGGGTTAGTTCCATTCAAATCATGCAAGTTAGAGTCCAAAACAAGGTCAAAAGTGTTTGGAAAAGTAGATACGATGGAGACATATCAACTCCCCCAAGCTCAAACCTTTGCTTGTCCTCAAGCAATTCAGTTGACAAACTAAAAGTGATAACGAAAAACTTTTACAAACTCTGTTTAATATTATTGTTGTAAATATGTAAAGCCAGCATTCAAGTTTTCAGCAAAGATTATGAACTAACCATATTCACAATAACATTTAAATCTCATGTTTACTCATGCCAATGGCATAATCAACTAGCGAGCAATAATAGTAAATCTCGGATGACAACACTTTCTCAAAACAATCATAATATGATATAACAAGATGGTATCTCGCTAGCCCTTTATGAGACCGCAAAACATAAATGCAGAGCACATTTGAAGTTCAAGGACTGACTAAACATTGTAATTCATGGTAAAAGAGATCCAGTCACAGTCATACTCAATGTAAACTAATAGTAACGCATGCAAATGATAGCGGTGCTCTCCAACAGGTGCTTTTCAATAGAAGGATGGTGACTCAACATAAAGGTAAATAGATAGGCCCTTCTCAGAGGGAAGCAGGGATTTGTAGAGGTGCTAGAGCTCGATTTTCAAATAGAGATGAGTAATATTTTGAGTGGTATACTTTCATTGTCAACATAACAACCAAGAGATCTCGATATCTTCCATGCTACACACATTATAGGCGGTTCCCAAATAGAATGGTAAAGTTTATACTCCCCCACCACCAACAAACATCAATCCATGGCTTGTCCGAAACAACGGGTGCCTCCAACTAACAACAATCCTGGGGGAGTTTTGTTTGCAATTATTTTAATTTAAGCATGGGACTGGGCATCCCGGTTACCAGCCATTTTCTCGTGAATGAGGAGCGGAGTCCACTCCTCTTGAGAATAACCCACCTAGCATGGAATATATAGACAACCCTAGTTGATACATGAGCTATTCGAGCATACAGAGTAGAATTTCATTTGAAGGTTTAGAGTTTGGCACATACAAATTTACTTGGAACGACAGGTAGATACTGCATATAGGAAGGTATGGTGGACTCATATGGAATAACTTTGGGGTTTATGGAAGTGGATGCACAAGCAGTATTCCCACTTAGTACAAGTGAAGGCTAGAAAGAGACTGGGAAGCGACCAGCTAGAGAGCGACAACGGTCATGAACATGCCTTAAAATTAATCAATGTTGAATGCAAGCATGAGTAGGATATAATTCACCATGAACATAAATATCGTGGAGGCTATGTTGATTTTGTTTCAACTACATGCATGAACATGTGCCAAGTCAAGCCACTCGAATCGTTCAAAGGAGGATACCACCCTATCATACCACATCACAACCATTTTAATAGCATGTTGGCACGCAAGGTAAACCATTATAAACTCCTAGCAAATTAAGCATGGCATGAGCAACTATAATCTCTAATTGTCATTGCAAACATGTTTCATTCATAATAGGTTGAACCAGGAACAACGAACTAATCATATTTACAAAAACAAGATAGGTCGAGTTCATACCAGCTTTTCTCATCTCAATCAGTTCATCATATATCGTCATTATTGCCTTTCACTTGCACAACCGAACGGCGTGGATAATAATAATAGTGCGCGTGCATTGGACTAAGCTAGAATCTGCAAGCATTTAATACACAGGAGAAGACAAGGTAATATGGGATCTTGGTTAGATCAACAATAATGCATATGAGAGCCACTCAACATTTTCATCATGCTCTTCTCCTCTCGACCCCCAAAGAAAAGAAAAGAAACAAAACTATTTACACGGGAAAGCTCCCACCAAGCAAAAGAAGAACGAGAAATCTTTTTGGGTTTTCTTTTTAATTACTATTACTGCAAGCATGGAAAATAAACTAGCTAAAAGCTACAACTAATTTTTTTGTTTTTTCTTAAGGTTTTTCAAACACACAAAAAGAATGCTGGAAAAGAAAATACACTAGCATGGATATTACAATGAAAAAGTATGAGCACCGACAACTGGCATGAGTGTGTGAACATGAATGTAATGTCGGTGAGAAATACGTACTCCCCAAAGCTTAGGCTTTTGGCCTAAGTTGGTCTATGCCCATGGCTGGCCTGGTGGATATCCGAAGTTGTAGCTGGGGTCGTACTGGGATGCAGCAGCTAATGCCTGACGAGCTGCAGCTTGCAGGCGAGCTGCCTCCGTCCTCCTCTCGTACTCGTTTGCCTCCTCCCTGGTTATAACATATCTCCTTTTTGCCTAAAAGTCAAAGAAAGTAGGAGCAGTGAGAGCAACATGGACGGTGCATCGTCTATCAAAGATTAGTCGGTACTGGAGGAAGTGATCATTCCTCTCAAAAAACTGATGGCGAACCATGGCATTATAATCTAGGTAAGCAGGAGGCAACTCAATATCATTTCCACATATGGGTATATCAAGATAATTAGCTACACGAGTTGCATAAATTCCACCAAACAAATCTCCACTTATACTGTTGTGATGCAACCTACGTGCAACAATAACCCCCAAGTTATATTGTTTATCACCTAATACCGCACTCTTGAGGACACTAAGATCTGGAACACACATGTGACAAGCCTCATCTTTACCGTTAATGCATCTGCCAATGAAGAGAGCAAAATAATGTATGGAAGGGAAATGAATGCTCCCTATGGTAGCTTGTGTGATTTCCCTAGATTCCCCCATAGTAATACTAGCAAGAAAGTCTTTATATTCAGATTTACGAGGTTCACTAACATTGCCCCAGCGCGGGAGTTTACAAGCAGTATTAAAATCTTCCAGGTCCATGGTATATGATTTATCATAAAGATCAAATAAAACAGTGTGAGAATTGCGTGAGGATGTATATTTAAACCTTCTCACAAATGAATCAGTTAGATAGAGGTATTGCCGGCACTTATCTGACATGAAGCTCTCAAGATCAGTGTTATGTACATATGCGCCAAATTCATCCTTGATGCCTGCCTGGACCATGAACTCCTCTGACGACCATTCACAAGGCCACACTTGAGCTTCCCTTGGTAGTTCATTGTCCGGCTCACGTATCGCGAGCCTTGGGCCTTGCTTCCTTGAGGAACCACCTTGGTACATTTTCCTAATCATTTTTCTTCCTCTGAAAAGTTTCTGAAATTTTTAGTGACTCAAAATAGAAGTGAATCAAACTCAATAAGATTGATAGCAACTACTCCTACAAATGCCTAGAGGCCATATCATGCATTAAAACTACTTTTCACCACATAAATTTGACATGCAAGCTCAAGAACAGGGTCACCTAAGCAGCAAAAATTTGCAATAAATAAAGCACTAGAACAAAAACTAATTGGACCATTGGAGGAGTCACATACCGAAGAACAATCCCCCAAAGCAGTTTTGTGAATGGAGCTTTGAGCTAGGAGATCGAAAATGGCAGCAAGATGAGCTAGAACTCGGGTTTGAGCTGGTGGAGGATTTTTTTCTGGAGGAAGACGAAGTGTGTGGGTGCAAGAATAAGTGGAGGGGGCACGTGGGGTCCACGAGGCAGGGGGCGCGCCCTGGACCCTCGTGGCCAGGTGGTGGGTCCCCCTGGTGTGTTCTCAGTGCCAATAATTCTTAAATATTCGACAAAAAATCATCTAAAATTTTCAGGACATTTGGATAACTTTTATTTTGGGGGTATTTTTATTGCAAGGATAATTCAGAAAATAGACATAAAATACTATTTTTGCTTTATTTAATCTAAATAACAGAAAGTAAAAACAGGGTACAGAGAGTTGTGCTTTGTAACTTCATCCATCTCATGCTCATCAAAAGGAATCCACTAACAAGGTTGATCAAGTCTTGTAAACAAACTCTTTTCGAATAACATGAAACCGGAGAATTTTTGAATAACACTAGGTTACCTAAACGGGGATATGCACGTCCCCAACAATAAGAATATCATATTTCTTCTTGACAGTAGGAAGAGGAAATTCAAAACCTCCAATAGTAATTATTGAAGTTTTTCCAATAAAATTAATACTGTGGACTTGAGGTTGTTTCCCCAGAAAGTGTACCGTATGCTCATTACCATTAACATGAAAAGTGATATTGTGTTTGTTGCAATCAATAACAGCCCCTGTAGTATTCAAAAAGGGTCTACCAAGAATAATAGACATACTATCGTCCTCGGGAATATCAAGAATAACAAAGTTCGTTAAAATAGTAACGTTTAAAACCACAACAGGCACATCCTCACAAATACCGACAGGTATAGCAGTTGATTTATCAGCCATTTGCAAAGATATTTAAGTAGGTGTCAACTTATTCAAATCTAGTCTACGATATAAAGAGAGAGGCATAACACTAACACCGGCTCCAAGATCACATAAAGCAGTTTTAACATAGTTTCTTTTAATGGAGCATGGTATAGTTGGTACTCCTGGATCTCCTAGTTTCTTAGGTATTCCACCTTTAAAAGTATAAGTAGAAAGCATGGTGGAAATTTTAGCTTCTTGTATCTTTCTTTTATTTGTAACAATATCTTTCATATACTTAGCATAAGGATTCATTTTAAGCATATCAGTCAAACGCATACGCAAAAAGATAGGTCTAATCATTTCATCAAAGCGCTCAAAATCCTCATCGTACTTTTTCTTGGATGGTTTAGGAGGAAATGGTATGGGTTTCTGAACCCATGGTCCTCTTTCTTTACCGTGCTCTTCCTAGCAATGAAGTCTCTCTTATCATAACATTGATTCTTTGATTGTGGGTTATCAAGATCAACAGCAGGTTCAATCTCTACATCATTGTTATTGCTAGGTTGAGCATCGACATGAACATCATCATTAACATTATCACTAGGTTCATGTTCATTACCAGATTGTGTTTCAGCATCGAAAATAGAAATATCATTGGGATTCTCAGGTGTGTCAACAACAGGTTCACTAGAAGCATGCAAAGTCCTATCATTTTTCTTTTTCTTCTTCTTAGAAGAACTAGGTGCATCAACATTAGTTCTCTGAGAATCTTGCTCAATTCTCTTAGGGTTGCCCTCAGGATACAAAGGTTCCTGAGTTATTTTTACCCCCTCTAGTCACAACTCTAACAACATTATCATTTTTCTTATTATTTAATTCATTGAGAAAATCATTCTGAGCTTTAAGCACTTGTTCTACTTGAGTGGTAACCATAGAAGCATGTTTACTAATAAGTTTAAGTTCACCTTTAACTCTAGACATATAATCACTCAAGTGTTCAATCATATAAGCATTACATTTCAATTGTCTACCAACATAAGCATTGAAGTCTTCTTGTTTAACAATAAAATTATCAAACTCATACAAACATTGCCTAGCAAACTTAGTACATGGGATTTCACCCTTATCAAATCTATAGAGAGAATTTACCTTTACTACATGTGTCGGGTTATCAAGACCATGTATTTCTTCAATAGGTGGTAAATTCTTAACATCTTCAACTTTAATACCCTTTTCTTTCATAGATTTCTTTGCCTCTTGCATATCTTCAGGACTGAGAAATAGAATACCCCTTTTCTTCGGAGTTGGATTAGGAGTTGGTTCATGAAGTGTCCAATCATTTTCATTACTCAACATATTATTCAATAGCGATTCAGCTTGATCAACAGTTTTTTCCCTGAAAACACAACCAGCACAACTATCCAGGTGGTCTCTGGAAGCATCACTTAGTCCATTATAAAAGATATCAAGTATTTCATTTTTCTTGAGAGGATGATCAGGCAAAACATTAAGTAATTGGAGAAGCCTCCCCCAAGCTTGTGGGAGACTCTCTTCTTCAATTTGCACAAAATTGTATATTTCCCTTAAGGCAGCTTGTTTCTTATGAGCGGGGAAATATTTAGCAGATAAGTAATAAATCATATCCTGGGGACTACGCACACAACCAGGATCAAGAGAATTAAACCATGTTTTAGCATCACCCTTTAATGAGAACTGAAATAACTTAAGGATATAGTAGTAACGAATTTTCTCCTCATTAGTGAATAGGGTGGCTATATCAGTCAATTTAGTAAGATGTGCCACAACAGTTTCAGATTCATAGCCATAAAAAGGATCAGATTCAACCAAAGTAATTAACTCAGGGTCAACAGAGAAATCATAATCCTTATCGGAAATATAGATGGGTGAAGTAGCAAAAGCAGGGTCATATTTCATTCTAGCATTCAAAGATTTTTCTTTCAGCTTAGCTAACAGTTTCTTAAGATCATATCTATCATTGCAAGCTAAAAAGTCTCTAGCAGTTTCTTCATCCATAACATAACCCTCAGGCACAACATGCAATTCGTATCTAGGGGGAGAATCTTCATCATCACTTTCATCAATATTATCAGTTTCAATAATTTCATTCTCTCTAACCCTAGCAAGTTGTTCATCAAGAAATTCACCTAATGGCACAGTATTATCAAGCATAGAAGTAGTTTCATCATAAGCATCATGCAACGGAGAAGTGGCATCATCAATAACATGCGACATATCAGAATCAATAGCAGGAGTAGGTGTCGCAAATTTACTCATAACAGAAGGTGAATCAAGTGCAAAGCTAGATGGCAGTTCCTTACCTCCCCTTGTAGTTGAGGGAAAAAATCTTGGTTCTTTCATCTTTCAAGTTCCTCATAGTGATCAACAGATATAAATCCCAAGTGACTCAAAGAATAGAGCTATGCTCCCCGACAACGGCACCAAAAAATAGTCTTGATAACTCACAAGTATAGGGGATCGCGACGGTTTTCGAGGGTAGAGTATTCAACCCAAATTTATTGGTTTGACACAAGGGGAGCCAAAGAATATTCTCAAGTATTAACAGTTGAGTTGTCAATTCAACTGCACCTGAAAGACTTAATATCTGCACCAAAGTATTTAGTAGCAAAGTAATATGGAAGTAACAGTAACGGTGGTAAAAGTAACAATAGTAGTTTTTGTAGTGATTCTAACAGTGGCAACGGAAAAGTAACTAAGCAAAGATCAATATGTGAAAAGCTTGTAGGCAATGGATCAGTGATGGATAATTATGTCGGATGCGATTCCTCATGCAACAGTTATAACATAGGGTGACACAGAGCTTGCTCCAGTTCATCAACGTAATGTAGGCATGTATTCCGAATACAGTCATACGTGCTTATGGAAAAGAACTTGCATGCCATATTTTGTCGTACCCTCCCGTGGCAGCGGGGTCCTATTGGAAACTAAGGGATATTAAGGCCTCCTTTTAATAGAGTACCGGAACAAAGCATTAGCACTTAGTGAATACATGAACTCCTCAAACTATAGTCATCACCGGTAATTGTCCCGATTATTGCCACTTCGGGGTTAACGGATCATAACACATAGTAGGTGACTATTGACCTGCAAAATATGATCAAGAACTCACATATATTCAGGGAAACATAATAGGTTCAGATCTAAAATCATGGCACTCGGGCCCTAGTGACAAGCATTAAGCATAGAAAAGTCATAGCAACATCAATCTTAGAACATAATGGATACTAGGGATCACACCCTAACAAAACTAACTCAATTACATGATAAATCTCATCCAACCCATCACCGTCCAGCAAGCCTATGATGGAATTACTCACGCACGGCGGTGAGCATCATGGAATTGGTGATGGAGGAAGGTTGATGATGACGATGGCGACGGATTCCCCTCTCCGGAGCCCCGAACGGACTCCAGATCAGCCCTCCTAAGAGAGATTAGGGCTGGGCGGCGGCTCCGTATCGTAAAACGTGATGAATCCTTCTCTCTGATTTTTTTTCTCCCCGAACGTGAATATATAGAGTTGGAATTGAGGTCGGTGGAGCCTTAGGGGGCCCATGAGACAGGGGGGGGCGCCCCCCACCCTCGTCGACAGGGTGTGGGCCCCCTGACATTGATTATTTCGCCAATATTTTTTATATATTCCAAAAATATTCTCCGTGAAGTTTCAGGTCATTCCGAGAACTTTTATTTCTGCACCAAAATAACACCATGGCAATTCTGCTGAAAACAGCGTCAGTCCGGGTTAGTTCCGTTCAAATCATGCAAGTTAGAGTCGAAAACAAGGTCAAAAGTGTTTGGAGAAGTAGATATGATGGAGACGTATCAACTTGTTGGATGATATTCATCATGAGACAGTTATAACCTAGGGCAATACGACACTAGCTCCACTTCATCGATATAATGTAGGCATGTATTCCGTAAATAGTCATACGTGCTTACGGAAAGAACTTGCATGACATCTTTTGTCCTACCCTCCCATGGCAGTGGGGTCCTATTGGAAACTAAGGGATATTAAGGCCTCCTTTTAATAGAGAACTGGGACAAAGCATTAGCACACGGTGAATACATGAACTCCTTAAACTATGGTCATCACCGGGAGCGGGCCCGGCTATTATCACTTCGGGGTTGCTGGATCATAACACGTAGTTGGTGACTATAACTTGGAAGATCGGATCTAGAACGTGGATATAATGGTGATAACATAAACGGTTCAGGTATGAAATCATGGCACCCGGGCCCAAAGTGACAAGCATTAAGCATGGCAAAGTCATAGCAACATCAATCTAAGAACATAGTGGATACTGGAGATCAAGCCCTAACAAAACTCACTCCTGGTGGGGAGCATCATGGAATTGGCGATGGAGAAGGGTTGGTTATGACGAAGAACGAAGATCCCCCTCTCCGGAGCCCCAAACGGACTCCAGATCTGGCCTCTCGACAAAGAACAGGAGGTGACGGCGACTTTGTCTCGTGGATCGCGATAATTCTTTCCCCCAGATTTTTTTCTCGAAAAATAGGATTTTATAGCATCGGTTTCAGGTTCTGGGGGGCAACTAGGTGGGGACAACCCACCTGGGCGCGCCTGGTGAGCGGGGTGCACCCTGGTGGGTTGTGCCCACCCAGTTGCCCCCCTTTGGTAGGTCTTGGCTCCAGAAATTCTTATATATTATAGAAAAATTCCTCGCAGAGTTTAATTCCATTCTGAGAACTTTTATTTCTGCACAAAAACAATACCGTGGTAGTACTGCTGAAAACAGCGTCGGTCCGAGGTTAGTTTCATTCAAATCATGAAAATTAGAGTCCAAAACAAGAGGAAAAGCGTTAGGAAAAGTAGATACGTTGGAGACATATCAACTCCCCCAAGCTTAAACCTTTGCTTGTCCTCAAGAAATTCAGTTAATAAGCTGAAAGTGAAAAAGGAAAACTTTTACGAACTCTTTTGCTCTTGTCTGCATAAATAAACTTAAACAGCACCCAGGTTTTCAGACAACATTATAACTAACCATGTCGACAGTAACTCTTAAAGATTATATTAACTCATATCAATGACATAATCAGCTAGCGAGCAAAAACAGGAATGTAGAGCACGTATGACAATAGTGGTATCTCGCTAGCCCTTTCTGAGACCACAAAACATAAATGTAGAGCACCTCCAAAGTCCAAGCAGCGACTAAACATTGTAATTCATGGTAGAAAAGATCCAGTCATGATGCACCCAACATTAGCTACACACAATGCATAAGTCATGATAGTTGTGCTCTCAGGTTCTAGCGCTTGTTTTAGAAGGTGATGACACAACATAAAAGTAAATAGATAGTCCCTTCACAGAGGAAAGTGGTGATTTGCAGAGGTGCTAGAGATCAAGTTTTAAAACACAGATAAATGATATTTTTAGATATGCACCCTTCTCATTTACTTCACGACCATTAGTTATCAATATCTCCCATGCTAAACAAGCTAGTGGCGGTTCCCAAGCGATAAAAATAAAGGTTTTGACTCCATTGGGAGTTTTTGTTTGATTATTCGAGTGATTAACTCTTTTTGTATTTTGCAGTTTGGGACTGGGCATCCCTATTACCGCCATTTTCTCGTGCGATGGCGGGTGAATAAACACTCGACCTGAAAATAACCCTCTTAGCATGGAAGATACCGACCACCTCCTGTTGTTCCATGAACGATCTAGGCACACAAAAAGGATATTTTTTAGAAGTTTTTAGAGGTGGCACATGCAAATTTACTTAGCATGACAGGGTAATAACGCATATAGGTAGATATGGTGGACTCATCTGGAATAACTTTGGGTTCAGGGTTTTTGATGTACAAGCAGAATCCCCACTTAGTACAGGCGAAGGCTAGCAATTAGATTGAGAAGCGGCTAGCTAGAGAGCAACAACGATCATGATCATGCATTATGCATAAGTAACATTGGACACTAGCATGAGTAGGATATGATCACCATGAACATAAATATCAGAGAGGCTATGTTGGTTTTGATTCAACTACATGCATGAACAAGTGCCAAGTCAAGCCACTCGAACATTCAGAGGAGGATACCATATCATCATACTACATCACAATCATTTTAACGCAATGTTGATATCCAAGATAAATCATTATCCACTCCCAGCTACTTATGCATGGCATGAGAAACTATAATCTCTAATTGTCATTGCAAACATGTTTAATCATAATGGGCTGAATCATGGATACTAGGTTAAACATATTTACACATACAAAACAAGTCAAGTTCATAACAGTTTCTCTCTGCCACGGCCAGTTCATTGAATATCGTCATTATTGCCTTTCACTTGCACGACCGAATGCTGTGAAAATAATAATAGTGCAAGAGTGCCATGGACTAAGCTGGAATCTGCAAACATTTTATTCAACAGGAGAAGACAAGGAAAAATGGGCTCTTTATTAGTTTAACAATTATTTATATGAGAGGCACTCAACATTTTCATCGTGGTCTTCTCCTCGGTACAACTCGAATAAAAGGGAAAGAAATTCAGAGAAACACACTGAAATATTTTTGGAGTTTTTGGTTTTCCTGAACAAGTAAATAAAAGGGAAACGCAAAAACGAGAAAACTATTTACATGGGAAAACTCCCAACAAGAAAAAGAAGAACAAGGAAATGTGTTTGGGTTTTCTTTTTAATATTACAGCTAAGCATGCATAGAAAGTAAACTAACTACAACTAATTTTTTTGTTTTTCTAAAGTTTTTCAAACACACAAGAAGAAAGCAAGAAAAAAAATTAAAGCATGGATGATACAATGAAAAAGTGTGAACACCGACAAGATGAATAAGTGGACATGAATGTAATGTTGGTGAGAAACACGTACTCCCCCAAGCTTAGGCTTTTGGCCTAACTTGGTGGTCAATCAGTAATCTAGATGGTAGTAGGGGTACTGAGGAGCAGGCATCCACTGATCCCACTGCGGAGGCTCCTCCTGTGTTGCCTCCGCAGCAGCCTGAGCGTTCCGGTAGGCGATGATGTCTGCAAGCATGATCTTATATCCACCCCTGGCAACAGAATCAAACAAAGCAGGGGCAGGCAACGGAATAATATCACGAGTTCAACGCTAAAGACCAAGTTATAAGGAATAGGAATGTCAGGATAATCTCGTGCAAGAAAATGATGATGCTCCATGGCTTCACCGTCTAGGTAAACCTTGGTTAAAGGGTAATCATGAGGGCGTATCCCAACACTAAAGTGGGCCGCCAAGCGAGTAGCATAAATCCCACCATGGATTTTACCCTGAGATTTATTAAGATGGAGGCAACGAGCCACAATAGCTCCCAAGCTATAAGTGTTGTCGCCCTCTAGTGCACGACGCAAAACAGCAAGGTCTGGTGAGCTGAGCGCTCCCATCTTCTCCCTAGCGAGCAAGCATTTTGCAATGAAAAGTGCAAAGTAATGAACAACAGGAAAATGCAAACCAACGGCGGTGGTAGCTGACACCCCGCTCTCATCTCCCACTTTCAAAGTGAGATAAAATGCCTCAAACCCAGCCGGCCTAGGCTCGGCCAAGCTCCCATCAGAGGGGATCATGCATATGTTACAAAATTCAGTAAGTGGTATCTGATGGTTTTCAGCATATAAATCAAAGCTAACTTCGGGAGGATTATTCCTAGGTAGGAAAGTAAAGCTCTGAACAAAAATGTTTGTGAGGATTTGGTGCTGTTCACACTCATCTGCGATGAAGTTGGTGAGGCCGTCATTCGCAGCATATTGCATGAACTCCTGAAGGGTTCCATCCTCTTCCAGGAACGGGGTGTGTGGCCATTCAAACGGTCGTACCTCCGCCAACCTCTGAGGATGGAGATCACTATCAGATGACTCCCCAATAACACCCATGGAGTTCTTCTTGGAGCCAAACTTCCTAAAGATATTCATGATTTTCCTATGAACAAAATTCTGAAATTTATTAGCCCACAAAATTTTCTCAACAAACTTCACAAAAATGATACCAACTACTCATAGGGATACATAGAGGCCATAGCAAGCATTCAAACTACTTAGAACACTAAGAATTCAACATGCAAGCACATCTACAGCAGCACCAAGAGTAGCTAATTATTCAAAATATAAACCACTAAAACAAAAACTAATTGGATAAACGGAGGAGTCACATACCAAGCAACAATCCCCCGAAACAGTTTTGGAAATGGAGCTTCGAGCAAAGAGATCGAAATCCGTGGGTTTGAGAGCAAGAATACGGGGGAGAGAGAGCAATGGAGATTTTTTCTGGAGGTAGGTGATGATGTGGTATGAAGAGATAAGTGATGGGGCCCACATGGGGACCACAACCCACCAAGGCGCGCCTGGGGGTCCTGGCGCGCCCAGGTGGGTTGTGCCACCTGGTGCACCTCCCTCTGATGTTATTTGCACCAAAAATTATTAAATATTCAGAAAAAATCATATTAAATTTTTAGGGCATTCTGAGAACTTTTATTTTTTGGGTCATTTTTTATTGCATGGAAAATTCAGAAAACGGACAAAACATGGCATTTCATTTTACTTAACTAATAAAAACAGAGAATAAAAAGTAGGGACAGAAAGTAGTGCTTACTAAATTTATCAACTTCATACCGTTCAAAAATGATCCATTAATAAGGTTGATCAAGTCTTATTAACAATCATTTGATTAGCATGAAACCGAAGAACTTTCATAAATCACTAGGTTAGCTCAATGGGGATATGAATGTCCCCAACAATAAGCATTTCATATTTCTTTTTGACAGTAGGTAGAGGTATTTGAAAACTTCCAATAGTGACTGTCGGAGATTTTTCAATAACATTAATACTATTACTTGGAATTGTTTCTTCGGAAAGTGCACTGTATGCTGATTACCATTGATATGAAAAGTGACCTTGCTTTTATTGCAATCAATAACAGCCCATGCAGTATTCAAGAAGGGTCTACCAAGGATAATCGGCATGTTGTCGTCCTCGGGTATCTCAAGTATAATAAAGTCAGTCAAAATAGTAACATAAGTAACAACAACGGGCACATCCTCACAGACACCGATAGGTATGGCACTTGATTTATCATCCATTTGCAAAGATATTTCAGTAGGTGTGAGTTTATTCAAATCAAGCCTTTTATATAAAGAGAAAGGCATAACACTAACACCAACTCCTAAATCACACAAAGCAGTTTTCACATAATTCTTTTTGATAGAGCAAGGTATAGTTGGTATTCCCAGATCTCCAAGTTTTTTAGGTACTCCATCTTTAAAAGTATAATTAGCAAGCATAGTGGAGATTTCAGCTTCCGGTATTTTTCTCTTATTTGTGATGATGTCTTTCACATACTTTGCATAAGGACGCATTTTCAAGATATCAGTCAAGCAAGTACGCAAAAGACTAGCCTTAGCATTTCAGCAAAGCGTTCAAATTCTTCATCACCATTCTTTTTAGTTGACTTAGGTGGAAAAGTCATAGGTTTTTTAACCCACGGTTCTCTTTCTTTACCGTGTTTTCTAGCAACAAAGTCTCTTTTGTCATACCTTTTATTCTTAGGTTGTGGGTTATCAAGATCAAAATGTGGTTCTATCTCAACATCATTGCCTGGTTCTTTATTATTTGGTTGAGAGTCTTCATGAACATCAACATTATCTTTTTCATTATCACTAGGTGAGTGTTCATTACTAGACTGAGTTTCAGCATCAGAGATAGAAACTTTATTATCATTGTCAGGAGGTTTTTCTATTTCAGGTTCACTAGGAGCATGCAAAGTCCTATCATTTTTCTTTTTCTTTTCCTTTCTAGAAGGACTAGGTGCACTAGTCTTAGCTCTTTGTGAATCTTGTTCAATTCTTTTTGGGTGCCCCTCAGGATAAAGTGGTTCCTGAGTCATTTTACCTCCTCTAGTTGCAACTCTAACAGCAAAGTCATGCATATTATTATTCATTTCATCAAGCAATTCTCTTTGAGATTTAGCAACTTGTTCCAACTGAGTTTGAACCATAGAAGCATGATTTCCAACACCTCTAACATCATTTGATATTCTAAATAACAAGTCACTCAAGCGATCAATCATATCAGAATTGTATTTCAATTGTTTCATTACATTTGCATTGAAGTGATCTTGTTTTCTAATGTAGTTTTCAAACTCATAAAGGCATTTACTAGGATGCATATTGTGAGGATTGTCGTTATCACTGAACTTCATAAGAGAATTTACCTCTACCACCTTAGGCAGTGGTGGTGTATTAAGTCCATGTATTTCTTCAATAGGAGGTAAAATTTTTAACACCCTCAGCTTTAATACCTTTTTCCTTCATAGATTTCTTTGCCTCTTGCATATCTTCAGGACTGAGATATAATATACCCCTCTTCTTCGGAGTGGGTTTAGGCGGTGGTTCAAGAAGAGTCCAATCATCATAATTTTTCAATATGTCATTCAATAATTATTCAGCATCATCGGAGAGGCACCAATGGAGGTGGTGAATCCCATCCGTGATGGTGTCTAGATTGGATCTGGTGGTTCTAGACTCTGCGGCGGCTGTAATTGATTTTCGTCGACTCCCCTAGGGTTTCTGGAATATTGAGGTAGTTATAGAGCAAAGAGGCAGTCGGGGGGCACCCGAGGTGGGCACAACCCACCAGGGCGCGCCTGGGCCTCCTGGCGCGCCCTGGTGGGTTGTGCTCTCCTCGGAGCACCCCCAGGCGTAGCCTTGGCCCATTAGGTGTCTTCTGGTCCATAAAAAATCTCTGTAAAGTCTCGTGGCATTTGGACTCCGTTTGGTATTGATTTTCTGCGATGTAAAAAACATGCAAAAAACGGCAACTCGCACTTGGCACTATGTCAATAGGTTAGTACCAAAAAATAATATAAAATGACTATAAATGATTATAAAACATCCAAGATTGATAATATAATAGCATGGAACAATAAAAAATTATAGATACGTTGGAGACGTACCAATCTCTTAAGTGCTACTCTGAAACAAAAATCATCATATACTTGGCAAGGCATCATGGATGGTGTGGACACTTTGAGATGTGGGTACATATGGAGAATTGGATATGGAGAAAAGGTGAATATATGGGAGGACTCGTGGATCCCTCGATCACCAACAAAAAAAGTCTTGACCATCCAAGGTAATAATTTAATATCCCAAGTCTATGATCTCACTGATCCGGTGACACGTGATTGGGACGCACAATTGGTGAACCAAAGGTTCTAGAATGTGAATGCTTAGAGGATACTTGCTATATCGCTACCTTTACATGAAATGTCAGATTTCATTGCTTGGGATCCCACCAAGAACGGGATTTATCTTACCAAGTTGAATGGAATTTTTAGTTTGGTCATATGATTCATACCAATGCAGGATCTTCGGTACGGGATGAGAAGTGGAACTTGATTTGGAATCTAGAATGGCCAACCAAGGTTATAATTTTTATGGGAAAACTTTGTTTTTGCCACTCTAGTTTTTGCCAACTTTGCTTATGCCACTCTAGAATTTGACATTTCACATTTTCCACTCTTAGCTTTTGACAATATATCACTTTTGCCATTCCGTGGCAAAAGCAAAATTTTCAGAGTGGCAATTGTGATACATATCAAAAAGCTAAGAGTGGCAAAAGTGAAATGAAAAATTATCGTTTTTGCCACGTAATGGCATTTGTGATGTATTGTCAAAAGCTAAGAGTGGCAAAAGTGAGATGTCAAATTCTAGAGTGGCATAAGCAAAGTGGGCAAAAACTAGAGTGGCAAAAACAAAGTTTTCCCAATTTTTATATGGCGGGTCCTCCATAGCGCTATCACGTGCCGGGCGATCCTAACTTCAAAGCATATGAGGGTGAAGGTCCATTGTCCAGAATGTAAGGAAGGTCTGGATTGTATTTGACATTTCCTCTTTGAGTGTCGAAGATCAATAGAAGTCTGGAGACAATTGGGGATGTATGATATGGTAAAGAAGAGATGTACAACGTATAAAACTGGCGAGGAAGTAGTGCGGGGTCTGTTAAACTTGGAAGAAACATAAGTCCATATGTTGGGGTTTCCAAAATTGAGAGAAGTAGTAGCCACCACAGCGTGGATCTTTGGTTTGAACACCGAAAAATCTATCATGAAGAGGATATTCAGAACCCTATGCAAATTGCTCTAGCTATACGTGGACTTTCTACAAATTTTAGTATTGCCTGCTCATGAAAGGCTAAAGTTCCTATAGAAGCTTGGCAGAAGCCGCCGCCGGGATACATGAAATTAAACATAGACACTGGATTTGACCAAGATTTACTTGAAGGATTTGTGGGGGCAGTTATTCATGGTCACAACGAGAAATTGATAGTGGCAGCTAATGAAAGAATATACATATGCTATGATTCTTTCATAGCAGAAGCTTTGGCAGTTAGGTTTGGGCTAAACCTTGGCAGAACTGTGGGTTGTAGCAAGGTCGTGATCAACTCGGACAGTCTGGAGATAATAGAAGCTCTGAGAGATGGCAATTCTTCTTCAGTGACAAGCGCAATTATTGATGATTGCTATTTCATGTCCTTGTATTTTAATCATGCATCTTATGATCATTGTAATAGAGAGTGTAATAAAGTAGCACATGAACTTTCTAGGCTGGTTAATTTTTCTCCTCCTTCTGTATGGATGGATTTTGCACCTGCGGAGGTGCTTCCATTACTTGTAAATGATGTCATGTTTTTGCTAGAGGAATAAAGGAGGAGAAGTTTGTAAAAAAACAGAAACATCTTAACCCGCTGGCGTGTTCGGGCTCCTTCCTACACCTCTGAATCACTTGACATCCACAACGTGGGTTAGTAGACCCAATCTATCATCTTCATGTTGATTCACATTTCTATCGAAATAACAAATTATGTACATTGTTTTATTTTTAGGGGAAAATTATGTACATTGTGAAAGTAGTTAAGACAAATGCATAGAACCACCACAAATAGAGGTGTCATTAGCGAAAGCCATCGCTTTACAAACCATGGAAAATCATCGTGGCCAAAAGTTGATAATGGAACAATGCTAAGTGATTTGATGACGTCATTAACTGATCCAACCCATCCATTGAGCTAAGTTGGCAAAAAAGTGCCACACGGGCATGTTGACTTCGTCCTCTTCCTTCTACTACTCCCCTCTCCCTCACTGCCTCACTCCCTCTCCCTCTCCCCCTCTCTCTCCCTGTCTCTCTCTTCGGAGCACATCGATGGAGATCGTATCCTCTCGTAGGTGACAGGGAGCTCGATCATGCGAGTGGCGGAGCCCGCAAAGGAGGCAGGCAACACTCATTCGGGCGGCGGTGTTAGTTGGAGGGTCGCTGGAGGGCTGACCGAAGTGGCGGCTATTGTTGGGGAATGTAGTAATTTCAAAAAAATTCATACGCACACGCAAGATCATGGTGATGCATAGCAACGAGAGGGGAGAGTGTTGTCTACGTACCCTCATAGACCGATAGCGGAAGCGTTATGACAACGCGGTTGGTGTAGTCGTACGTCTTCACGGCCCGACCGATCAAGCACCGAAACTACGGCACCTCCGAGTTCTAGCACATGTTTAGCTCGATGACGATCCCCGGACTCTGATCCAGCAAAGTATCGGAGAAGAGTTCCGTCAGCATGACGGCGTGGTGACGATCTTGATGTTCTACTGTCGCAGGGCTTCGCCTAAGCACCGCTATAATATTATCGAGGATTATGGTTGAGGAGGGCAACACACACGGCTAAGAGAACGATCATGAAGATCAACTTGTGTGTCCATGGGGTGCCCCCCTGCCCCTGTATATAAAGGAGCAAGGGGGGAGGAAGCCGACCCTAGGAGGGGCGCGCCAGTGGAGTAGGATTCCTACTCCTAGTTGGAGTAGGTTTCCTCCTTTCCTAGTCCAACTAGGAGAAGGGGGAAAGGGGGAAGAGGGGAAGGAAGGGAGGGAGGGGCCGCACCCCAAACCCCTTGTCCAATTCGGACTGGGCTTGGGAGGGGCGCGCGCCACCTCCTGGTCCTTCCCACTAAGGCCCATTGCTTCTTCCTCGTATTCCCGTAACTCCCCGGTACCTCCGAAAATACCCGAATCACTCGGAACCTTTCCGATGTCCGAGTATAGTCGTCCAATATATCGATCTTTACGTCTCGACCATTTCGAGACTCCTCGTCATGTCTCTGATCTCATCCGGGACTCCGAACTCCTTCGGTACATCAAAACTTATAAACTCATAATATAACTATCATCGAAACCTTAAGCGTGCGGACCCTACGGGTTCGAGAACAATGTAGACATGACCGAGACATGTCTCCAGTCAATAACCAATAGCGGAACCTGGATGCTCATATTGGCTCCCACATATTCTACGAAGATCTTTATCGGTCAGACCGCATAACAACATACGGTGTTCCCTTTGTCATCGGTATGTTACTTGCCCGAGATTCGATCGTCGGTATCTTAATACCTAGTTCAATCTCGTTACCGGCAAGTCTCTTTACTCGTTCCGTAATACATCATCTCACAACTAACCCATTAGTTGCAATGCTTGCAAGGCTTATGTGATGTGCATTACCGAGAGGGCCCAGAGATACCTCTCCGACAATCGGAGTGACAAATCCTAATCTCGAAATACGCCAACCCAACATGTACCTTTGGAGACACCTGTAGAGCTCCTTTATAATCACCTAGTTACGTTGTGACGTTTGGTAGCACACAAAGTGTTCCTCTGGTAAACGGGAGTTGCATAATCTCATAGTCATAGGAACATGTATAAGTCATGAAGAAAGCAATAGCAACATACTAAATGATCGGGTGCTAAGCTAATGGAATGGGTCATGTCAATCACATCATTCTTCTAATGATGTGATCCTGTTAATCAAATAACAACTCTTTTGTTCATGGTTAGGAAACATAACCATCTTCGATTAACGAGCTAGTCAAGTAGAGGCATATTAGTGACACTCTGTTTGTCTATGTATTCACACATGTATTATGTTTCCGGATAATACAATTCTAGCATGAATAATAAACATTTATCATGATATAAGGAAATAAATAATAACTTTATTATTGCCTCTAGGGCATATTTCCTTCAGCTATGAACCCTAGCTCAAGCGGACGCATGAGCGCCGATAAGTAAGTGGAGGCGGACGCGATCGATGAATGACACCAGCGCCCCCACGGTTGGGCCCATCAGCACTGCCCCGCCCAGCACCTAGCATCCCTCATGTCACCCTAGCCCGGCACCCAGTAGTCGCGCCTCCAGCTCTAATAGTGAGTGCCCAATTTGGAAGATGAGGATCGATGATTTTCCTCCCCGACAAAACATCTCTCCAATGAAGTTCCTCGTAATGACTGTGGCCAAATCGCATGTCCCTCTCTTTTATCCTCACCTTTCTCCTCGTCCATGTTCCCGCATCCCGCTATCGTGGCGGCGGCGAGCCGTTACTAGAGAGGTGATTTTTGTGGCGAACTTGGGGCTCTCGAATGTTGATGTCGATGGTGGACATCTCCATGGCGATGGACAACCTCATCTGAGCACTCTTAAGCCCTCTTCTCGCCAGCGTCCATGGCCAAATAGGAGTCGAAGGCCTCAACTTTGGACAGTGACGACTAGTTGGCCCAGACATCATGTCGGTATTGCGCGGCGATGCGATGTTGGCGCTGGCATTTGCAACCTGCAAGGCTGACATGGTGATCGCAACGGCGCTAGGCTTCGCCACAAGGGGTCTGCTGCCTTTTCATCTAGTGCCTTTTTGACTTGGCATGGAGCATTCATTTGTGCAACTATCAAAAAATGCATCGCGAGATGGTGATTGGAGCATCACTTCATGCTCGAGGTAAAAACTCTAGTCCCCACCTTTACTGGTCGGGTTTGGAAGTGACGAACTTGGGTTGTTATCTCGTTGAATACATTTTTCTCCTTGCTATTGTGTTGGACTCCATTGTTTGGTCTCGATAATCAAGATGAAAATCCTTATTCATGACATTCCGGTTGGACGTGGCAATCAACAAAACACCTAGTGATATACTCTTGCCATGTAAAGTCGCACACTGGAAACTTCTTGTCTTTGAATCCACAACTTTAGCTGACAAAAATCATCGAAGCCAACTCTTTTTTACCCTTAGGTGCACTAGATATAGATATGAAGGAACCAAAGCCGAATCCACCCCTTCTCTCCTTCCACCTCCACAAGGACGGAAAGAGAAGGCCTCTATATCAAACCGTTCTAGCCCACCGTCGAGTTTATTGAAGGACCTCCTGCCAAATCACCTCCAGTAGTTGGCTTCCACCGATGAATATGACCGATAGAAGAGATGGGAGACCATTGGACGCAACCTGCATGCGCCCATGAGAAACTCCACAATGGCACTAAGGAAAACACTCATAAGGTAACTACTAGCATGAAGCTACTATGTATAGGGACGACCCAAGCTCCCCTCCCATTTTCACCCTGACCGACGGTGTTGTCTGAGGAGAAAAGGAGAGGAGCTGGGGAAAGAAATGAGAACCATGTCTGCTATTAGCTATTTGGTTATTTCAAGGCTTGTCTTTTTCTATATATTTTTAAACACTCGTATAAGTAAAAAAAATTGCTTTCCTAGAACTTTTTTTTGTGAGAAAACTTCTGGTCTATTCATCAACTGTCAAGGTAGTATATAAAAAACACTAGAAATAAAATTTACATCTAGGTCCGTAAATCACCTAGCGACGACTACAAGCACTGAAGCGATTCGAAGGCGCGCCGCTGTCATCGGCCCTTCATCGTCGGAGCCGGACAAATATTGTTGTAGTAGACAGTCGGGAAGTCGTCGTCTCATAACCAGCGCACCAGAACAGCAACCGCCGCCGATGAAAAGAAGTATCGAAAGGATGGGTGTACCCTGGAGGCATTATGTGTTGATGCAATCGGTAATGGCCAATTATGATAATATTTATTGGACTTTAGTTAGTAAAAACGCCTGAAAATTGCACATAAATCGGTGAAAACCGAAAAAAAAACGGAGCCGGACGCATAGAAGCCTTGCCCGACCACCTGCTCGTGAGTGAGGCGCTGGAGTTGCCCCACTCCCCCCAAAAAACCGAAGCAGCACTGTACACCTCAAAGCGGGCGGCCTTCAAGATGCCGCCGCCTAACGCCGGCCGTCTCTCCGACCTCGTTCGGCGCTGCGCCGCCGCTAAGGCTCTAACCGCCGGCGCGAAGCTCCACGCACAGGCTCTCGTTGGTGGCCACCTACCCCAGGCCACCCTCGAGACGGACCTGGTCCTGCTCTATTGTCGCTGCGCTGCGCTCCCTAGCGCCCGCAAGGTGTTCGACGCGATGCCTTCTCCGTCCATGCACGCGTACAACATCCTCCTTGCCGCCTCCCCACCCCTCTTAGCTCTCCAACTACTCTCTGGCCTCCTCGACGCCGGTTTCCGCCCTGACTGCTATGCTGTCCCAGCAGCGCTCCGGGCGTGCGCTGAGCTCTGGGAGCCGCTTCTTGGCGCTGCACTCCATGGATTTACCGTCCAATTAGGATTTCTCTCCAATCTTGTTGTTTCCAGCGCACTTCTTGACATGTACGCCAAGGCTGGTCTCCTGGTCAATGCAGTGAGGGTGTTCGACGAGATGCCAGAAAGAGACTCTGTTGTGTGGAATTGCATGGTAACTGCTTATGCAAGGGCCGGGATGACAGCTGAAACCCTTGAGCTCTTCAGAAGGGCTCAGGTGGAGGCGGTGAACATGGCGAGGGATCTGCGGGCTGTGCCGAGCGTGCTAAATGTCTGTGGAAAGGAAGGGGAGATGATGAAGGGGAGAGAAATACATGGTAGGATGGTGCGAAGCCTTGCATTTGATTTGGATGTCCCAATTGGGAACGCGTTGATCGACATGTATGCAAAGTGCGGGCACGTGGACGCGTCACAAGCAGTGTTTGCAGGCATGCAGGAGAGGAATGTGGTGAGCTGGTCGACACTGATATCTTGCTATGGTGTCCATGGAAAGGGAAAAGAGGCATTGCATGTGTACGAGGAGATGTTATCTCAGAGAGTGAAGCCGAACTGTATCACCTTCACATCTGTCCTTTCAAGTTGCAGCCACTCAGGGCTCGTGACTGACGGCCGGATGATCTTCGAGTCAATGAGGAAGGTTCATGGTGTAGAGCCCACTTCTGAGCACTATGCATGTATGGTGGACCTCTTGGGGCGTGCTGGAGCCATTGAAGAAGCTATCGGGCTTATAAAGAAGATGCCTATGGAACCTTGCGCTACTGCATGGGGAGCTCTACTCTCTGCTTGCGCCATGCATAATAATGTCGATGTTGGAGAGATTGCAGCATATAGGCTGTTTGAGTTAGAAAAAAGCAATGTCGGTAACTATATCACTCTCTGTGGAATTTATGGTGCAGTTGGTCAGTCTGATGGTGTTGCAGGATTAAGATTAAGGATGAGGGAACTTGGCATGGTGAAGACGCCTGGTTGCAGCTGGGTTGATGTGAAGGGAAGAGCTCATGCCTTTTACCAAGGGAGTATCCCGAGTTATTTGAGGAGAAAAATGTTTTGGATTTTAGATCGGTTACGTAAGGATATGGGCAATTGAGAATCTGAATATGAGCATGCTGACCAGTAGTACAAGCCGACTTAGCACTGAAGTTGGTATGGTTAAGTCATGTACTACGGCAGTCAGATATTGTTTGAGGATAAAGCAGTAACCAGCCTTAATTGCTGTCATGAGTTCACATGAGCAATTCTTTTAATCAATGAAGGAGTTCTGGTAAATGTGGACGCTCGTGGCCTTGAATATTTTTGTGGCCAATATCTGAACCAAGATGCTGTGAGGATGAAGCGGTGATTGGGTGAGAATGATGCTGGTTCTTCAGTTTGAGGCTACGGCTGTCTGCTCTGAAGTGACTTCCACAGTTGTACTAGTGTACCACATATCTGATCTGATTGTATAACACATGAATCACATGTTCTGAAGTGCGGCAAAAGCAGTTGCATGCAAAATTTGTTAATGGCGGCAAGCTGGGATACAAGAAAAATTGCAACTGGAAAGAGTGAGCATTATGTTCTTCAGTCATCTGCTTTGAAGCTGACAAAGCACATCTAAACTGAAGGTAAAATTATGTTATATTTTTATTAAGTTTCAATTCTTGTTGGAATTCTATAGTCTGCACTGAATCTACTGCCACCAGTGATACAAAATTTCATGGCAGAATATGTGGACATCACAAAGAGAATCATTAGGCCCATAGACAGTAGCAAGAAAGAATTTGCTTGGGGGCAAAGCGATGAAGGCAGTGACCAACTGGCCATTTTAATCAAGCTGTAACATCCAGAAAGAGATTGGTACAGTCACCATGAGTTTTTGTGCCTGGGTGCATGATTATAATCAGATTTTGTAAACTAATCAGTGGTTCTTTTGCTTAGACCCTTTATCTGTAATTAAGTTCAGTCTTCTGGACAATTTCTTTTCTCTCTGATGATGGGCAAATAAATGAACTATCCACTTATTGCTTTGACCATGGTTGTAGTCACTATGTTGGCTGGCCAGATTTCAGTCAGTATGAGTATTGAGGTACTGCTGTATACTTTGTAAAGTTGTGTACCCTTTGGGGTGGCTTTCTTCTTAGTGTATTAACATAGGAATATATAGTATAACACTGGAATCTTATTGCTGGCAGGGTAGGGATTCATGGTTAATATTTTCAGTCAAGATCAGAGCATTAATAAAGACAAGAAAAATCCAGTTTGGCTACACACGGCTATGTATATTATAAATATTACTATTTCTATGTTTATACTCTGTACAGCTTTCCAAAGGAAGATACAACTCTTATTGTTTCCATTCAAGTTAAACATTGTTCTTTAATGGTCATACTTTGTTACCCTACTATAGAGTTGTTAATGTAAATGGTGCCAAGATGATCACCTGTCACCTCGTTGATACCGTCCAGATTCACTTCATGACAGCAATTTGGGACTGCGCAAGAACAACAAACATAGTTTTTTTAATGTATAAGAAAAATATTGTTACTGTCGGCTTTTGGCCTTTGGGGAGCAAAGAGACACCCAGTCTCCAACTGGGGCAGCTTCTATGTGTTGTTTTCCAGGTCTTAAACTACCATTGCAATGTATTCTTTGTGTCCTTCGATGCAGATTAGCTTGAATATTTTACTCTTGATGCAGTTCTACTTTCTGGACCTTGTGTCCTTGCTCACTGGTCAAGCAGAATTTGTTCAAAAATAACCCTGATTAAGGCAAGGAACTGCCCTGCCGACTGGCACAGTCGGTAGGTGAGCCCACCACAGCATGGTAGCAGGTAACTTCAGTAGAAGTTTGTTACATTGTCTTGAGTAAAAAAAAAATCATGGATAAGGTGTTGAATAAGTTTGGGCTTTTTCAATAAGATCAGCAAACCATACCAGCATTCCGTTAGCAACAAGAAAGTAAATCATGTCACTTCACTGCCAACATTATCCTCTTAACGAACCTTTTTAACATTCATTTGGTGTGGACCGATGAGATGATTTAGGCAGAGTTACATTTGCAAGTGCGCACCAAATTAACTACATCGACATAATTGCTTGTACAAATTACTCTGGAATCTGCGTTCCAGGTTTTGAGGGATGCAATCTAATAATCCTGATAAAGATCATACTTGCCAGCATGCATTACTTTTCCATTCTTTCTAAAGAATCAAGAACTTATTGATCAACTTATACATCCTTGAGAACTGAACTCTTGTAGCAAGACTGAAAAATCCTAAGCTATTTTTTTTCTATATCCAGCTGCTTTTATAGGTACACTTAGTCGCCAATGGGTGGATAGGTTGTGTTTGGGAGCCTCTGTCCAAGCACAAATGAGCGAAATAGGCCGAGAGCTCGGTCTGGCTGTGCAAATGGCACCATGTGAGATGCGCCCCGCACTGTTGCAAAGGTCAGAAGATTACCGTACTCTGTTGTCCAGCCTCCAACCTTGAAAACCAAAGAGCAACAGATGTTACATTCATGTTTTATATCATCAAATTTGGCATCTGTAATTCAACTTGTATTCATGGCATAGAAGTATACCTGGCCTTTGCGGAACCAAGTACTGTACGGAACTGTGACAGGCAACCCCATGTCATGAGCTAGCTCTCGCACAAGGGTTCGGGAGCCCAAGAGGGGCACCACAGAGTCTTGATCGCCGCTGTAATGTAATTCACAATGTCATAACAAATTCCACACGGAACGAAACAAATTATCTGAAAAAAAAACTCAGACTGGTATATGGGAGTATGAAAAGGTAAGTTATTTACCTGAATATCCAAACTGGTATCTTATGTTCCACTATTCTCTGAAGTAAAGGCAAGATGTTGATGTTACCATCCTTATCGGTGTAATTCAGCACACTGGGACATGATTTTAGATGATCCATGTGAGTTTGAGTTGCAAAGATGAGCAGTTCATTTACTCTGACACTCTCTTCTCTCTTTACATATTTATTACTGAAAGGACCAACATATGTATTTGGCAGAAGTAGCAATAGAAGCACTTACTCACTGCACATGCCCCAGCCATAAGGTAGATGTGTTCTATTAGCATGAAGAGCATGCTGCACTTCTGGAAGATTGAAGTAGAAGTACCTTTCATATGACATGCAAACATCCACTCCTAAACTGATCTTGGTCACCTAGGTTGCACAAAGAACTAGTCACAACAGCAATCAAAGGTTTTGATGTAAATATCATGTACCATCCATGAGGAAACAAGCATACATATTTGCGCAGTCGTAGCTCCTGCATCACAATCGATGGGTAACAGACGTCGAGAATGACATCATAGTTGTTGACATATTGTCCAACTACAGCATTTGCCTCCGCAATGGCATCATTGCATGACTTGCTCTCATTGTGGGGGCTACCGAATGTGTAATCCTCAAAATCACAACCCTTGTTTATGGCCAGAAATATCTCATCGGATATCATACCATGGGACCAGAAGTACTCATATGTCGCGGGGACATCCCTGTCAAGCTTGAGTAACGGATTCCCGATCTACTCAAGGTAATCTCAGAGTCAGCAAAACAGTAGTAGTAAGTAGAACATAGTTGATTCAAGACATGACCAGGCTATGCTTGACTACTTACAGCTACCCCCTTGATATTGAACTTAAAACCCTTAGATTTCTCATTGTGTGTGAGAAGGACGTCGGTGAGTTGCGGTATATAATGCCCTGCATTATCATTAGCGCAGAATCAGTCGCCATAGAAGGGAGGCAATCGAAACGCATATTCCTGAAGTAGAACTTGAAATGCTTTCTAACCTGCATAGCTCTCTCCCGAAAGAAGTAAGCTGCTTGATCTGTACTCCGGGAACTTCTTATACCATCCCAACAGAAATTTGTACATATCATTAGCTGCATAATTAAAGAAACATACGGTTAGATTGATGTGTTCAGGCTAACCGGTATCCTGCGATGTCACAAGATCGCATCGGTTTACCGGTCCGCGCATCTCCTGTATTGTAGTCTGACGAAGTGTTGGAGTAGGACCATCCAACTCCAGCGGGTGATTCAACAAATAGAAGATTGGACACTGCAAAATTAACAACAAAGGTAAAACAACTGAAGAGTTAGTAAGATGTACACTTTCTTTCACTGAAACATGTGATCAGAGAGATGGTTGCCAAAAGCTCAACCTTTATTCCACGACTTCTTGTTTAACCGAAGGCCTCTGCCATCTCCTCTGGGATAAAACGGGCCGAGCTCCGTAAACGCGCCGCCTCCAACCGAAGAACAGCCAGGACCTGAACGCCAGTGAAATTTTGCAGCAACATACAGTTAGCAATCACATTTCCATATGTGTAGTACATCGTAGTGTAGCAAGGTACTGTTACATCAAAGAAAGAAGCATCTTTTTTTTTCTTTTTTTTACCAAATGATGCCTCACTGCTTTTAAAAATCCTCAAGGACCACAACACACAAAGCCCAATGAGGCAAGGGTCCAAGGGAACATGGTGACCTCAAAGATACTCACAAAACTGATTAATTTTTTCCTTGGCAGGTGTGGAGCAGATGACGATTAGCGAATGGGAGCAAGTTGTTTGTGTTTCCAGTTGAGGAAACACTGCCTGTCATCATATGACCCCTGATGGGTGAACCAGCACTCAACGTGCAAGAAAGGTACAGTAGAGGAGGAAAAGGTACCAAGGTATTGACTAGTTTAGTATGCTCTACTCATCAGGCCACTAATGCAACAGTGCTATTATTAGCCATGAAAATTCCAACACCATAGTATTTTTTTGAAAAAAACCCAACTAAATAGTTTATTCAGAAACTCTCGAGATCCAGGCAGAAAAAACAAAGTCGCTGTGAAGGCTGAGTGTGTAAGATGAAATGCAGATCAGGTGGAAATTCCTGCGTCGTCCTAACTCCCAACCGCTAAAGCCGCGAGCTAATCAACCGTGCACATAGAAGTGTACTACTTTAAACACATTTTCTACCAAACTAAGGCAGTGCATGCCACTGTTGCCTCTCGAATCGAGCGAGAAAATTCAGATGCGAACATAATTCTGAAGCAAAACAAAACAAGGACCACGGGCCGACGCTGCTGGGCAAACTGGCCGAAGAAACTCCTACAGAACGCTCTGGAGATCAGAGAGTGACAGCCCAAGAGCAGAGCGGGCCGCGGAGAAGAGAAGGCATGGGAAGACGAGGAAGCAGTAGCGAGTAGGTACTGACCTCCGTTGAGCCAGAGCGTGAGCGGCCTGCCGGCGGCGTTGTCCTGCGCCTCCGCGAAGTAGTAGAAGAGGCTCCTCCCGGCCTTGACGTCGACGTCCACGTACCCGGTGAACTGCCTGAACCCCACGGCGGGCTGCCCGGGCAGCCGCCCCACCAAATCCTCCTCCGGGAACCCGAGCACGCAGCTGCTGGCGACGAAACAAACCATCGCCACCGCCAGCGCCGCGGCTCGCCAGGAGCCCGCCATTGCTGCGATGACCTCGAGAGTAACGGGAATTGGGAGGACGAGTGAGGTAGGAGGGGGAGGTGGGCTGGGTTCTTGGGTCGAGAGTTCTGGGGATATATACCGGGGGCACGCAGCTTTTCCGCCCCTGACGTGGAAACAGCGCGGATTTTTAGTTCGTAGGTTGTTGCGGGTTTAGGTCTGGATTCCATTGTTTCCTTTTGTTTAAAATTCTGAGTTAAGGGGTTGTTTGGATACAGGGAATTAGATGTGAGATTTTAGAAAACGAGTTTTTGAGGATTTTTAGGAAAACCAGTTTTGGTTAGTTATTCTGTTAAGGTAAGTATACCCAGTACCTTGTTTGGATGGGAAAATTAGAAAAACACGATTTTGAGTTCTTCCCAAACAATACATGGAGGTGTGGTGCTTCGGCTTGCTCTTGGCACCTACACGCACAGCGGCGGACAACCACACCGTAAATTGCTCTCTCGCGAGGCCATCGCCGAGGCCGCCGGGGTGGTCGCGCTGCTCGCCTGATCGTGCTCGGCTTCGTTCGCCGGTGTCATGCATGTTGGCTCAGGTTCCCATCAAAAAAGCACGTACATGCAACTCACATACGGCAAGACACGAGTACACGACGTAAAGCACCATGATTGATTCTCAAGCCGGACATGCATGTAGCATCTAGCTAGCAGCTGGATCGATTGGCCGGTAACAGCAGAGCACAACACACATGCTAGGGAGGCGTGACGACGACGTAGAAGCTGGAGCATATGGACGGCGACGGTGGCTGTGAAACGGCCGATGGACACGACGGCAGCCGGCCCAAGTCTGCATCCGCCATGGAGGCGATGGTCTAGGTGGAGCATTGCAACCTGCATGCTTCGGCTGCTTGGCCGAGATCGGCAACGACGTCTTTTGGCTTTGTCAAGCTGTTGTCGCGGCCAGCGGAGGTTACCATGATCAGCGCGTCGGACTTCGCTGATCTCCTGATGCATATAGAAAACGCGTTTGTACAAAAACGTCTATTAGTCGTTTTTGTATAAAATGGTTTTTTGGGTTTTTGGAAGACCCAGTTTAGTATATCCACGAGTTAGTTAGAGGATCCAAACAATGTTTTAGGTTGTTACACCAAAAATCGGGTTTAAGGAAAACTAGTTTCCTATAATCTAGGTATCCAAACAACCCCTAAGAGAAGATGATAAATTGGGCAGTGCTGGAAAAATGCTGTACTAATATTGTCTCTTGAATTGAACCCTTATTTGTGATTTTGGAGGATGTATGTATATGGTACATGTTGTGACAAGGTGATGAATCTAGACTATCTTTTGAGTCGAAAAGTCCCATCGTAAACGTAGGGATGTGTCCAGTTTTTTACCGTCTGCGATGCCAATGCATAGGCGATTTCGTTATGGCATGGAGTGATGTTTTTGTCCATGCTACAATAATTTCGATTTTATGATAGTACGTCAACACTTCCCCGTTTTTCCCAAGGCCATCGAGATGATACTATTACAGCTTGCGGTCAAACATCCAGGGGGATATTCTTCTGGCACGTGAAAACAATAGTATCCTTGCAGCCAAGAATAGGAAGTAGGTGACTTGTTTTTTCCGCATGTCTGGCTACTGTTTTCCTAACCGGGTCGCCGGCCGCTATCTCTTTCGCCGTCGACGGAAATATAGAGGGACCGACGGGGGTCTTGTGGCCGACAACACCCAGCAATCCAGCATGAGAAACCACTTCCGGCCATGGGACCAGAAGCAGGCGAGGTTACTTAGAAGTTGATCTAGGCCTCGTCCTAGCTTAGTACTAGTAGTAGTATTACGGATGGCAAACACACGCGTCCTAGACGATCTTGTTCCTTTTCCTATGTCGACATGGAAGAGGGTCACCAGCGCAAGAAGAGCAGCATAGCGAATCACCTGGAATGAACAGTACAGTACTAGGTAGCCGTTGGGGGTGATAAGGAGCCATTTACTCCCATGCAGTTGGGTCGCTCGCCATTCAATCCCCCTGCGTCGGCAGGCTCCGCCCATGGCATTGGCATGGCACGGCGCCGCAGCCACGGCCGTACCCACAGCTCTGCTCATTCATGACGACGACAGATCGTCCTGGATCCAGTGAAACACATTCAGAAGATCCAGGAACGCATGGGTGCATACTTTGGCTCTGTTTGGTTTAGCTTTTATCGACGGATTTCGTTGTCGCGCGGCAGAATCTGAATCAAAGGGCAAACCTAGCAGAATCCGATTCCAGAAATCCGCTGCCAAAATTTGAACCAAAAGTGGAAGCAGCCCAGGACGTGATTTCCAAAATCTGATTCCGTTGCGGGTCAAACTCTAAAAAAGCTGTATCAGCTGGTTTGCCAAATGACCTACATCTTTTTCACATCAGATTTTTCACAGCTGCTTTTTCACAACAGATTTTTCACAGCTACTTTTAGAAATCCACAGCCAAACCAAACAGGGCCTTTATTTGTGTTTGACGTAGTATTATGCACCTACGCTAGGGCAACTCCAACGCGGATCACCAGATTGCTCCATGGACTGAACGGTCCGAACACTTTTGACCATCCAACAACGGGTGCCGCTCTCGGAGGAGGGAGTGCAAATGTTTGAGGAGGAGCGTGCAAAGGAGGAGGACACCCTCATTGCCGAGGAGGATATGTGTGGGACATCCAGCACGCCTACGTGCAGAGCCCGTATAGGAACGAGGAGAGGCATCACGAACGTAGGTCATATTAGCGACCACGTGCTCTAGATCGGACGATGATGGCTCGAATGGCGACATGAGCAGCGTTGGAGGTGCCAGTGGCCTTGAGGCTACCCCTACAAGGTCAATGTATGTACCTTGCCTATTTTTAGTTACGATTAGTTTAAATTCAGGTTGAACTTGTTTAAATTTCATCGGTTTGATTTTAATATATCAAATTTTTGTTCAAATTTTATCGGTTTCACTTCAATTTTGTTTGTGTTTGTGCATAGTCCGTTTGGGCCATACATTTGGCGACTATGGTTGGATGACCGCTTGCTGTCGGCGGACAACCAAACACGTTTGTAAACTTTTGGTGTTGTTCATTTCAGCGTTGGAGTTGCCCTTAGCATTCAATGTGAAGGAACTGTAATGTGTTCGATCATCCACACGCACCTTTGTTTGCGTGCAAGACCAAATAAGGGCATCTTCAAGGCAAATATCAAATGAAGACCCCTAAACATGTTCACAAATAGTCACGCGGGTGCCCGCCCTCCGACGTTATGCCTCAAATATCTCCTACTATCTGTGTCTTTTTCTATCTATTTCATTTTTCTTTGAATATTGAAAATAATCATTGATAAGCATCATAATGCATCAATAATTTAAAGACAAATATTTCAGTGTAACAATAATTCAAATATAAATATTACAATTAAACAGTAAAAAATAAGTAAGGGGAACCAGTAGACCCAGCAATATGTCTGCTTGAACAACAATAATTCACCATGTGTATATCCAGCGATGGAGTGGATACGGGTCATTAGTGGCCACGCACTGCTGGCTACCACAAGGGCTGCTCACTGGTAGATCTGGCTATGGGAGTCACTGAATGAGGGGAACGTGTGGCTCGATGCAGTACTACTATCGATCAGGGAGGCTCATTCATTAATGGACATCATGCAGACCGACCAAGGATCCTGTGCGGCAACAGGCATTGCCCAGTGCCCCCCGTTGGTCAATGACATGTTTGTGGTCAACTTACCCGTCTGCATACTCCTGCGTCAAGTCATGGGCCAACGAACTTCTACGGCTCGTGCATGCTGTGCTAAACGGAGTATAAGCTCTTTTAGAGATTTCAATGTAAACTACAGTAGTACATATGGATGTATATAGACGCATTTTAAAGTGTAGATTCACTCTTTTTCTTCGTATATAGTTCATATTAAAATTTCTAAATGGTCTTATATTTAGAAATGAAGGGAGTATATCATAATGATCATAGTATAAGTTATATACTTATCACCTAGCAAAACTAGAATGAAAGTAAAAAAGTTAGCCTTTGCATAAAGAAACATTAGCCAAGAAGTAAAATTATAAACAAGACTGAAGAATCCTTTGAGTTTGACACTGACGTCCAGCACCTGCCTTTAGCACCACCACAACAACCATCAAAGGAAAAAAATGGATCACCTCCACACCCGAGCTCGACGCGGCTCCAACGCTGATATGCATCTTTGCGGACCTCCAAGGTGCCTCGCCAAAGACAAAAGCATTACCGTTGAACGAATCAGACTGGGGCAACACCCGACCACATATGCAAGTAGGCCAAAATTAATGCATGTAACCAATCACACCCGTAATCACTATTATTCCCAGTTCTTTTCTGAGCCACCATGACGAAGGAGGGAGAGAAAGGGGAGGAAATGAATTAGGTCGCGGACAAACTTCTCCATTTCGTCCTTTGGGCTCACTCCCATCAGCTCTTTGTGATGGGCCCATGGTCGTATTGAAGGAAATATGCCCTAGAGGCAATAATAAAGTTGCTATTTATATTTCCTTATATCATGATAAATGTTTATTATTCATGTTAGAATTGTATTAACCGGAAACTTAGTACATGTGTGAATACATAGACAAAATGAGTGTTACTAGTATGCCTCTACTTGACTAGCTTGTTAATCAAAGATGGTTAAGTTTCCTAGCCATGGACAAGAGTTGTCATTTGATGAACGGGATCACATCATTAGAGAATGATGTGATTGACTTGATCCATCCGTTAGCTTAGCACTTTGATCGTTTAGTTTACTGCTATTGCTTTCTCCATAACTTATACATGTTCCTGCGACTATGAGATTATGCAACTCCCAAATACCGGAGGAACACTTAGTGTGCTATCAAACGTCACAACGTAACTGGGTGACTATAAAGATGCTCTATAGGTGTCTCCGATGGTGCTTGTTGAGTTGGCATAGATCGAGATTAGAATATGTCACTCTTTGTACCGGAGAGGTATCTCTGGGCCCTCTTGGCAATGCACATCACTATAAGCCTTGCAAGCAATGTGACTAATGAGTTAGTTACGGGATGTTGCATTACGGAACGAGTAAAGTGACTTGCCGGTAACGAGATTGAACTAGGTATTGAGATACCGACGGTCGAATCTCGGGCAAGTAACAAACCGATGACAAAGGGAACAACGTATGTTGTTATGCGGTTTAAATGATAAGATCTTCGTAGAATATGTAGGAACCAATATGAGCATCCATGTTCCGCTATTGGTTATTGACCGGAGATAAGTCTCGGTCATGTCTACATAGTTTTCGAACCCATAGGGTCCGCACGCTTAACGTTCGGTGACGATCGGTATTATGAGTTGATGTCTACTACACAACCTTCTTCTTGTAGACATTGTTGGGCCTCCAAGTGCAGAGGTTTGTAGGACAGTAGCAAATTTCCCTCATGTGGATGACCTAAGGTTTATCAATCCGTAGGAGGCGTATGATGAAGATGGTCTCTCTCAAGCAACCCTGCAACCAAATAACAAAAAGTCTCTTGTGTCCCCAACACACCCAATACAATGGTAAATTGTATAGGTGCACTAGTTCGACGAAGAGATGGTGATACAAGTGGTATATGGATGGTAGATAAAGGTTTTTGTAATCTGAAAATATAAAAATAGCAAGGTGACTAATGATAAAAGTGAGCACAAACGGTATTGCAATGCTAGGAAACAAGGCCTAGGGTTCATACTTTCACTAGTGCAAGTCCTCTCAACAATAATAACATAATTGAATCACATAACTATCCCTCAACATGCAACAAAGAGTCACTCCAAAGTCACTAATAGCGGAGAACAAATGAAGAGATTATGGTAGGGTACCAAACCACCTCAAAGTTATTCTTTCCAATCAATCCGTTGGGCTATTCCTATAAGTGTCAACAGCCCTAGAGTTCGTACTAGAATAACACCTTAAGACACAAATCAACCAAAACCCTAATGCCACCTAGATACTCCAATGTCACCTCAAGTATCCCCGGGTATGATTATACGATATGCATCACACAATCTCAGATTCATCTATTCAACCAATACATAGAACCTCAAAGAGTGTCCCAAAGTTTCTACCGGAGAATCACGACGAAAACGTGTGCCAACCCCTATGCATAGGTTCATGGGCAGAACCCGCAAGTTGGTCACCAAAACATACATCAAGTGAATCACGTGATATCCCATTGTCACCACAGATACGCACGGCAAGACATATATCAAGTGTTCTTAAATCTTTAAAGACTCAATCCAATAAGATAACTTCAAAGGGAAACTCAATCCATTACAAGAGAGTGGAGGGGGAAGAAAATATCATAAGATCCAACTATAATAGCAAAGCTCGCGATACATCAAGATCGTATCACCTCAAGAACACGAGAGAGAGAGAGAGAGAGAGAGAGAGAGAGAGAGATCAAACACATAGCTACTGGTACATACCCTCAGCCCTGAGGGAGGACTACTGTGACGCCCGGATAATCAAGCTACAGTAAACCTCTGTTAATGATGCCACGTCACCATGGTTACTGTTCCTAATCTCGCATTAGTTCAAAACCAATTCAAATTCAAATTCAAAATAAAAAAATATATAAAAGTTTTCAAATATTAAACCTAAAATGTTTAATAAATAGTACATAAATCAAAGGCTATGATAAAATTGTAAAAGACATTATTGAAATTTGATAAGTGACTTAAACAACCTCAAACAATGGCTGAAAACATTATTTAATAACCTTTTTTAATACAAAATAAATATGAAATGATATTTACCCCAAACTAGTTTTTGATGGTAGGATATATTGTTCTGTGATTTGTGGGCCATCTCTCATACTCCCTCCGTTCCGAATTACTTCTCTTAGATTTGTCTAGATACGGAGATATCTAACACTAAAATGAGTCTAGATACATCCGTATCTAGACAAATCCAAGACAGGTAATTCGGAACGGAGGGAGTATTTTACAAAACTCATTTGATGCCCAAACAGTTAGCCAAAACGGAAAAGGAAAAACAAATGAAAAAGGCCTAAAGAACAACTGTGCACTTAAGCCTACTGCTACAGTCTCCGGCCCAGCCCACCACCGCAATCTCTCCTTCAACCTTCTGTAGCAGGAGGCAGGGGACTGCGTGGAGGGCATCCATGGCGCCTTGGCACGTGCTGGCCATCCCACGGCTCCCCCGATGGTTAAAACGGCATTGACCCCCTCCCAGAAATCCTAGCGCCATTCCCTCCTTCCCCACGCCGTCGCTTGCCTCCCCGCGCACGCCCGACCAATACCGCGCCGCGTCGGCGTCGGACGCATGCTCCGGTACCTCCCCGTGCCACGGAAGGGAATCCAGTAATTCCGCAGCGCCTCTTCGTCGTCGTCCACACCTCCGGAGTGAGTCGCGGAGCCGTCCTCCGCCGGATCGCCTCGTCCCACATCGCCGGAATCCTCCATGGCCGCTGTCTCGTCTCGCTGCTCCGGCGCCTCCCTGACACGTCCCCGAGCTCGCCTTTGCACAACTACAGGGCCCGGTGAGGACCCCTCGTCAGATTCCCCTTCCCCCCTCTTTGCATCACTTCTGACCGCCCCGCGCTTCGTCGGTCGTCCCGCCCCTGCTCCCATGGTTGCGCACCGCCTGCGCCCTGCCTCGTCGTGGCTGCACCCCACGCTCACCGCCTGGTCGTCCCTCCCGCTGCTGCAGCCACCTGTCGCGCCCCTGTTTTCCCCGCGCACCCGCGTCCGCAAGTCGCCAATGTCGCCTGTGAACTGCTGCTGCTGCTCTAGCAACGCCGTCCCCATGTTCGCTCCTCCCTCCGCGCTAGCTGCCGTCCGCGCCCGCGCTCCCACGCGCGTCCGGGGATGTGCCCCATTGCTGTTGCCGCCCCCTGCGCCGGAGCCCCGCCTCTACCCTGGCCGCGCCCATCCCCGCGCGCCCCCATGCACTCTGCCCGCTCATCGTCCCAACCCCGCCCTTGGCCGCTGCCTGTGCCGCTCGCCGCCTGTGCCGCATGCCGCCCCCTGCACCTGCCTCTGCGTCCGCCCGCCTGCAGGCCAGGGCCTCGCCCTCGCCGCCCCCGGCTAGCGCTGCTGCTTCGCTGCAGCGGCTGCCGGCGCCCCGCCGCGCTCGGCGGCCTCGCCCCGCGCCTGCACGGGCTTCGGCCCCGACGAGCGGCCACCCGTTAACCGCCCCGCACCGCTAGCTTTGTGCCACTGCCAGCGGGGCCCCATGCCCCCCTTTTTTCTACAAAAAAGAAATTACATAAAATAATAATAAAATAAAATAATAAATGTAAAAACAATTAATTAAATAGTTAATTAACTAAATTAACCTTGCTTAATTAACCTAACCACAAAATTAGTCTTAACTAAACTGTTAGGTTAGCTGTGGTGTCAATGACAGATGGGCCCCACAGCCCTCTTGACCAGTCAATCCAGTCAAAGTTGACTGTTGACCCTGCTGACATCAACATGACGTCCTGCTGGCGCAATAAGTCCATTTTCGAATTAATATAATTTCAGAATATTATTAAAGCTTTAGAAAATCATAGAAAATTATCCGTAACACGGATGAAAATGTTTTCTATATGAAAGTTGCTCAGAATTTCGAGACGAATCCGAATACGCAGTCTGTTCGTCCGTCACACAACCCTAGCATAGTGAACACGCAACTTTACCCCTCCAATTCATCTGCCCGAAAACACGAAACACCGGGAATACTTTCCCGGATGTTTTCCCCCCTTCGTCGGTATCGCCTATCCCTACTTTAGGGCACCCCTAGCACCGCTACTTGTCATGTCATGCATCGCTATGCATCTGTTTGTTTAATATTTATTGTTTCTCCCCCCTCTTCTCTCGCTAGACACCGAAATCGACGCCGCTGCTACCCAGTACGACTACGGTGTTGATGACCCCTCTCTCTTGCCAGAGCAACCAGGCAAGCCCCCCCCTTGACACCAGATATCGCCTACTCTTCTCTATACTGCTTGCATTAGAGTAGTGTAGCATGTTACTGCTTTCCGTTAATCCTATTCTGATGCATAGCCTGCCCTTGCCACTACTATTGTTACCTTTACCTGCAATCCTAATGCTTAGTATAGGATGCTAGTGTTCCATCAGTGGCCCTACACTCTTGTCCATCTACCATGCTATACTACTGGGCCGTGATCACTTCGGGAGGTTTTAACGGGCATATACTATATACTTTACACTGTTACATTACCTGTGGTACTGTTCGGAGTTGGGGGCTGAAGGGGCAGGTGGCTCCATCCCGGTAGAGGTGGGCCTGGGTTCCCGACAGCCCTCGACTGTTACTTTTGTGGCGGAGCGACAAGGCAGGTTGAGACCACATAGGAGAGAGGTGGGCCTGGCCCCGGTCGGCGTTCGCGGATACTTAACACGTTTAACGAGATCTTGGTATTTGATCCGAGTCTGGCCACTGGCCTATACGCACTAACCATCTACACGGGGACAGTTATGGGCACTCGACGTCGTGGTATCAGTCGAAGCCTACGTGATGTCAGCGACTGAGCGGCGCGCGCCGGATTGGACTGGAACGCCTGCTAGGCTAGGTCTGCTTCCGGTCGCGTTTGCAACGTGCAGGTGTGCAAAGGGCGATGGGCCCAGACCCCTGCGCCATAGGTAGGGCTGACCTCTCTGTTGTGCCTAGGTAGGGCTGCGACGTGTTGATCTTCCGAGGCCGGGCATGACCCAGAAAAGTGTGTCCGGCCAAATGGGATCGAGCGTGTTGGGTTATGTGGTGCACCCCTGCAGGGAAGTTAATCTATTCGAATAGCCATGATCTTCGGTAACATGACGACTTGGAGTTGTACCTTGATGTAGGATCGAAAGTATGTCTAGAGGGGGGGGGGTGATTAGACTACTTGACCAAATAAAAGCTTAACCTTTTCCCAATTTTAGTTCTTGGCAGATTTTAGCTATTTTAGGACAAGTCAAGCAATCATCACATAATTCAAGCAAGCATGCAAAGAGTATATTGGCAGCGGAAAGTAAAGCATACAACTTGCAAGAATGTAAAGTGAAGGGTTTGGAGAATTCAAATGCAATTGGAGACACGGGTGTTTTTCCCGTGGTTCGGATAGGTGGTGCTATCCTACATCCACGTTGATGGAGACTTCAACCCACAAAGGGTAACGGTTGCGAGAGTCCACACAGGGCTCCACCCACGAAGGGTAACGGTTGCGCGAGTCCACACAGGGCTCCACCCACGAAGGGTCCACGAAGAAGCAACCACCCACAAAGGGTCCACGAAGAAGCAACCTTGTCTATCCCACCATGGCCATCGCCCACACAGGACTTGCCTCACTAGCGGTAGATCTTCACGAAGTAGGCGATCTCCTTGCCCTTACAAACTCCTTGGTTCAACTCCACAATCTTGTCGGAGGCTCCCAAGTGGCACCTAGCCAATCTAGGAGACACCACTCTCCAAGAAGTAACAAATGGTGTGTAGGTAATGAACTCCTTGCTCTTGTGCTTCAAATGATAGTCTCCCCAACACTCAACTCTCTCTCATAGGATTTGGATTTGGTGGAAAGAAGATTTGAGTGGAAAGCAACTTGGGGAAGCTAGAGATCAAGATTCATATGGTAGGAATGGAATATCTTGGTCTCAACACATGAGTAGGTGGTTCTCTCTCAGAACATATGAGTTGGAATGGTGTGTGTGTTCTGATTGCTCTCTCTTCAAATTAAGAGGAGGCGGAGGGGAATATATAGCCTCCACACAAAATCCAACCGTTACACACAGTTTTCCAATCTCGGTGGGACCGAATCAACAAACTCGGTCGGACCGAAAATGTAAACCTAGTGACCGTTAGAGATTTCGGTGGGACTGACATGCAACTCGGTAGGACCGATATGGTTAGGGTTTGGGCATAACGTAATCTCGACGAGACCGATTACACAAACTCGGTGGGACCGAATTTGGTAATTAGCTAACCAGAGAGTTGGTCAGGCAAACTCGGTGGGACCGATTTGCTCTTTCGGTGAGACCGAGTGGAACTCGGTGAGACCGAAAAGTTACAAAGGGGAAACACTGAGTTTACATTGCAATCTCGGTTGTGACTCCTTGAACTAGTGCAAGATGTGGAAGTTGATTGCACTTGTTCTTGCCAAAATAATAAGAGTGAAGTATGTTGGCGGAGTCACCCTCAAGAACTCTCTAGTTCTTCTTCTTTTGGATCCACATCATCTTGATGGGAATCCTTGGAGTTGTAGTCGTACTTGATGAAGTGGAACTTGAAGTAGTCTTGGGAATCCACTTGACTAAGGTCTTAGGAGCTTCTTCAAATGCGTCAATTTCCTCTTGAAGCTTGTCCTTGCCTTTTTGCTTGTAGTCTTGTGGTGGAAGATCATCTTGAGCTTGTGTCCCCTTGAAAGAAGTATCATACTTCTCTTGTTGAGGAACAAACTTTGTCTTGGGGTATTGATCTTCTTCCCACTCAACTCCATTGGCATTGAACTTTCGTTCAAAACCAACACCTTGATTCTTTCGATGCATTCCTTGCTTGCGCACAATTTCCTCGAATTGCTTACTCCCGGCATGGCTTTTGTACACTCCTTTCTCTATAATTCCCTTCAATAAACTATTTTCTTGATCAAGTGTAACTTGGCTAAGAGAATCATTAGTGGAATCAAGAGAACTACTAGAAGCAGCAATATTGGATTTATCATGATCATTGTTACTGCTAGAGGAAGAATCTTTCTTGTTCTTGTTACTAGACTTGACTTGAGGCATGTAAGTGGATAAGAGTAAATGCTTGGCAATGTGAGAAGAACTTTTCTTGCGGAGATCATCATTGATTGCTTTTAAGAACTCATGTTGCTCAAGATTGAGCTTTTCAAAGCGTAATTTCTCATGAGCTCTTAAAAGTTCTCGATGATCTTCGAAGATAGTTTCATGAGCTAACTTAAGAGTGTTTAGTTCTTTAGTTAGAGCCTCAATCTTCTCCTTATCATTGTCATTCGTTTTATCTTGATTAGCATGTTTAATTAACGTTTCATCATAGTATTCATCACTAGAGTTGTCAACAAGCAAATCATCACCTAACAAGTCATCTTCATCACTATTGAAATCAACATACTCGGGGTGTGTTACCTTAGGACCTTTGGCCATGAAGCATCTTCCAATTCCTTCATTTGGTGAGTCAAATATGTCGTAGGAGTTGGTTGACACAAGTGCTAGACCGGCAACACCTTCATCTTGAGTATCTTCGGAGTCGGAGTGATAACTTCTCTCGGAGTGGCTGTCGGAGTCGGAGCCGGATACCCATTCACCAACATGAGCTTGATGTCTTCGTCTTGTGTAGCTCCTTGATGATTTTTCCTTCCTTTCTGAATCCTTGCTTCTCCGTGAGTATCTTCGTTCATAACGATCATCTCTACTCCTCCTCTCTCTTGGTGGTGATTCTTTGCTTCTTCTTTTTGGAGAATCTTCTCTTCTCTTGTAGGGAGCCGTACACTCATTGGAATAGTGTCCGGGTCTTCCACAATTGTAGCAGTTTCGCTCTCGACTAGAAGATCTTTTGTCATTGTAGGACCTTGACTTGAAGCTTCTATCTTTGCTTCTACTCTTGTAGAACTTGTTGAAGTTCTTCACCATTAAGCTTAATTCTTCATTGAAGTCTTGTTTCTCACTTGATGATGTAGGGGCTTCACATGAGGCTTTATAGGCACCACTTGATTTGTTGTGAAGTTCCTCTTTATCCTTAAGTGACATCTCATGAGCAACAATTCTTCAAATCACCTCCGTTGGCTTGAGATCTTTGTAATTGGGCATCGTTTGGATCAATGTGCACACGGTATCATATTTTCCATCCAAGGCTCTTAGAATCTTCTTGATGATGAATCTATCGGTCATCTCTTCACTTCCTAAGCCGGCAATCTCATTTGTGATGAGAGCAAGCCTAGAGTACATTTCAGCGACACCTTCACCATCCTTCATCTTGAACTTGTCAAGTTGGCTTTGAAGCACATCCAACTTGGATTCCTTGACGGAGTCGGTACCTTCGTGCATATCAATCAAAGTGTCCCAAATTTCCTTCGCATTCTCAAGACGGCTGATTTTGTTGAATTCTTCGGGGCACAATCTGTTGAAGAGAATATCACAAGCTTGAGCATTGTATTGCAACATCTTCAACTCATCCGCGGTAGCTTCACGGTTTGGTTCTCTCCCATCAAAGAAGTCACCTTGCAAACCAACACACACAATAGCCCAAACGGCGGGGTTATGTCCAAGAATATGCATTTTCATTTTATGCTTCCAACTAGCAAAATTAGTATCATCAAAGTAAGGACCTCTACGGTGATAATTTCCCTCGCTAGACGCCATACTCTCCTAGGTTGTGAAACCAAGGCTATGACCACCAAAAGCTATGGAGATCAAAGCAAATGGAGACCAAAGCTCTGATACCACTTGTAGGATCGAAAGTATGTCTAGAGGGGGGGGGGTGATTAGACTACTTGACCAAATAAAAGCTTAACCTTTTCCCAATTTTAGTTCTTGGCAGATTTTAGCTATTTTAGGACAAGTCAAGCAATCATCACATAATTCAACCAAGCATGCAAAGAGTATATTGGCAGCGGAAAGTAAAGCATACAACTTGCAAGAATGTAAAGGGAAGGGTTTGGAGAATTCAAACGCAATTGGAGACACGGATGTTTTTCCCGTGGTTTAGATAGGTGGTGCTATCCTACATCCACGTTGATGGAGACTTCAACCCACAAAGGGTAATGGTTGCGAGAGTCCACACAGGGCTCCACCCACGAAGGGTAACGGTTGCGCAGGTCCACACAGGGCTCCACCCACGAAGGGTCCACGAAGAAGCAACCACCCACAAAGGGTCCACGAAGAAGCAACCTTGTCTATCCCACCATGGCCATCGCCCACACAGGACTTGCCTCACTAGCGGTAGATCTTCACGAAGTAGGCGATCTCCTTGCCCTTACAAACTCCTTGGTTCAACTCCACAATCTTGTCGGAGGCTCCCAAGTGACACCTAGCCAATCTAGGAGACACCACTCTCCAAGAAGTAACAAATGGTGTGTAGATAATGAACTCCTTGCTCTTGTGCTTCAAATGATAGTCTCCCCAACACTCAACTCTCTCTCATAGGATTTGGATTTGGTGGAAAGAAGATTTGAGTGGAAAGCAACTTGGGGAAGCTAGAGATCAAGATTCATATGGTAGGAATGGAATATCTTGGTCTCAACACATGAGTAGGTGGTTCTCTCTCAGAACATATGAGTTGGAATGGTGTGTGTGTTCTGATTGCTCTCTCTTCAAATGAAGAGGAGGTGGAGGGGTATATATAGCCTCCACACAAAATCCAACCGTTACACACAGTTTTCCAATCTCGGTGGGACCGAATCAACAAACTCGGTCGGACCGAAAATGTAAACCTAGTGACCGTTAGAGATTTCGGTGGGACTGACATGCAACTCGGTAGGACCGATATGGTTAGGGTTTGGGCATAACGTAATCTCGGTGAGACCGATTACACAAACTCGGTGGGACCGAATTTGGTAATTAGCTAACCAGAGAGTTGGTCAGGCAAACTCGGTGGGACCGATTTGCTCTTTCGGTGAGACCGAGTGGAACTCGGTGAGACCGAAAAGTTACAAAGGGGAAATACTGAGTTTACATTGCAATCTCGGTGGGACCGATTCGCTCTTTCGGTGAGACCGAAAAGTTACGAAAGGGAAACAGAGAGTTTGCAACCCCATCTCGGTGAGACCGAGATCCCTATCGGTAGAACCGAATTGCTAGGGTTTGGCAGTGGCTAATGACAAGTGAAACTCGGTGGCGCCGGATAGGAAGAATTGGTAGAACCGAGTTTGGCTTAGGGTTTAGGTCATATGTGGATATGGGAAAGTAGTTGAGGGTTTTTGGAGCATATCACTAAGCACATGAAGCAAGAGGCTCATTAAGCAACACCTCATCCCTCCTTGATAGTATTGGCTTTTCCTAAAGACTCAATGTGATCTTGGATCACTAAAATATAAAATGAAGAGTCTTGAGCTTTTGAGCTTGAGCCAATCCTTTGTCCTTAGCATTTTGAGGGTTCCACTTTCACATCCATGCCATGCCAATCATTGACCTTCCTGAAATAATCATCTTGGAATAGCATTAGCTCAATGAGCTATATGTTGTTATGAATTACCAAAACCACCTAGGGATAGTTGCACTTTCACTTGACCTTATGACAACTAGAACCGGATACTTAATAAAATACACCCTTCCAAGTTCCAGATACAACCGGTGATCGCTCTCTCATAGGGCGACGAAGGGAGGATCATCGGTTAGGATTATGCTATGCGATGCTACTTGGTGAACTTACCATCTACTCTCTTCTCCTGCTGCAAGATGGAGGTTACCAGAGGCATAGTCTTCGATAGGACTAGCTATCCCCCTCTTATTCCGGCATTTTGCAGTTCAGTCCACATGATACCCTTATTCCATTTGATACAAATGCATACATATGTAGTGTAGCTCCTTGCTTGCGAGTACTTTGGATGAGTACTCACGGTTGCATTTCTCCCCCTTTCCCCCCTTCCTATACTCGATTGATGCGACCAGACATTGGAGCCCAGGAGCCAGACGCCACCATCGACGACGGCTACTACTACTACTCGGGAGGTGCCTACTACTATGTGCAGCACACTGACGACGACCAGGAATAGTTTAGGAGGATCCCAGGCAGGAGGCCTGTGCCTCTTTCGATCTGTATCCTAGTTTGTGCTAGCCTTCTTAAGGCAAACTTGTTTAACTTATGCCTGTACTCAGATATTGTTGTTTTCGCTGACTCGTCTATGATCGAGCTCTTGTATTCGAGCCCTCGAGGCCCTGGCTTGTAATATGATGCTTGTATGACTTATTTTGTTTATAGAGTTGTGTTGTGATATCTTCCCGTGAGTCCCTGATCTTGATCATACACGTTTGCGTGTATGATTAGTGTACGGTCAAATCGGGGGCGTCACAAGTTGGTATCAGAGCCGACTGCCTGTAGGAATCCTCCTTCCACACTCCTTGGCCGAAGTTCAGTCTAGACATTACAAAACTTTTTACTAACATGGCTGTGTGCCTTACGGGCCCACGTCGCCATCTGGGTGGTATTAGGATCTTTTACTCCTCGATCTTTGCTCTGGGACTCTATTCTCTCTTCTTTTCGGGTTAGATGAATTTTGCTACAACTAACATTAGGATCTCGTGATCACCTTCACCCGGAGAGCACCTTATTACCGATGATCGTCTGCTGCACCTGAAAATTTTGAAGATACTCTCCGATGTTTCCTCGAGACCCTTGTGCCCTTCGCCGTTGCAATTCCATACCACTGATAAATCCCTAAGGGAAGCTACATAAACTTGCCGTCCATAACTTCATTTCCAACTTGGTCTTGTTATTACAAGATACCCTGAAATACTTCGGATATTCCGAGAATCCTTTGTGTCTACTGCCTTGCAGTTCTTTGCCACCTGAATGCCCCTATGGATAGTTCCTCGCACTCACCGAGTATCCGCTCATCCCCAGTTGATTCATGTACTTCACAAAAGTCTTCGAAATACCATTCGATCTTCCGAAAATCCTTAGCTGCTTATTACTCTTGAAATTCTTGCTTGCTTGCATTATGGTTAATCCCATAAGTACAGTAATCTTATTGGCAGCCTTTGTCATTATCATTTTGAGTCTGTTGATTCAATATGTTGTGAATGCTCGCAATCCTCAGTCATATCCTAGAAGTCATCCTTCTGGCTCAGACGTCGTTTTAAACATGAACTGGATCTCGACCAATCAAGTTGCCATCGATTGTAACACTAAGGCTATTCCATTTATCCATCCCTAATCAGAGCATTGCTCCTGATCCCTTGTCTTGGAATTCATAACTCCTTTGCATTTGAACTTTGAGTTACTCAGTTGTTTCTATAGTCTGATCTCCTTGCCTTCTTTCTTCCTCTGGTTGAGTATCGAGACTCACATTGGATCCCTTGCGGGCCACCCGACCCTTTGTTGGATTTTATCCGACAGCGTCCTTCATATTCTATAAGCTTATGAGCCTTTCCTTGGATACATAATGCCTTTGGTAAATTGTATCCTCTGCTTTCTCCAGCATGCTCTACTATCGAGCTTGTGTTATTTATTCCTGAAATTGTGGTATATGCTCCTAAGATGCCTTGATGGATTGAACCTATGCCTTCCATATTATGTGCGAACTCGAAAGTTTTCACGAGTCATACTCGTGTGGTATTTTGCCAGATAATTCAACACTACAACTTCTTCGAAAAAGAGAAGCGAATGAAAGGTTATACATTGGAAAAGTGGGAGTCGACCTTGAACCCTGTGTTCATGCCCATGGAACGATGTATACCTTATCATGGAAGCTTCTTTTAAAATAATTATTCCCTTGTTATAAGTTCATCTTGTATCTGTGGACGTGGTTCCGACCATGTTCTCCCTTAAATACCATTACTCGTGCAAGTTTAAGCATTTGTCTTCTGGAGAGCAATACCCCAGTCCAACCTCCACTTCGGTCTGTTGTCGAGTATTACCCCATGGTATCTCGAGATATCATGGGACATCATAACTTCTTATGGGTTCTTCATCAACTATTATTACTCACCGGATCCAATTGTTCCTAGGTTCTGGGTTGTTGTCAACCGAGAGCACCGAATAGTGAATCGAGTCCGCACTCCGATTCAATAACCCTAAATAATTTCTGTTGCTTACGAGTTTAAATAATCCTTCAAGACATTCCTAGCTTGATCGGCTATACCCTTATTGTGCTGCTCTTAATTGTGCTACCTGGTCCTTCTTCCCGGAGCACAATTTTCGATGATGAGCTAAGCTTACGTCGATTTTCCTCATCATATCATTTCTCCTTAAACCACAAGCTTGATTTCGAGTTTGTGCCGTACCCATGGTTCAAATAACCTTTCGCTTCATCAATCTTTTGACTTGATGTCATCGCCGATGGATTACATCTTCTCGAAACCTCTCGACAAATGTGTCGCGATCATCATAAACATTCTGAGGTCTTCCAAGATATCTATCAAATTCTTGGTGAGAAATAGCATCCTTTGCCCTCAATGATTTGGGTTATCATCGACAACATTATTGCATTCCCTCCAACACAAAACTTGTTCCTGTTTTGTGTTGTACCTTGAGTCCCTTGCTATCCAACTTATGTTATGTTCTACCGCGGAGTATTACCATCTTTGATGTCAAGAATGTTGTGAGGATTGCTCCACCTCTTAAGAACTCTTGCTATAATGATACTTCTCACCATCACCATTCCTTCTTGGTCCTCCTAACCGGAATACTGACAAATGAACTATGATGTGTGAATTCAAAACTTCTCGCGACCGTATTGCTTTGAACCAATGTTTGCTCGTGGATGTTCTCCTCGAGTGTACAACATCATATCATTTGATTTGACAAATGTTATCTCCTTGTTCACATAAGTGTGGAAATCCAGCTTTTGGAAATCTTGAAGAATTGTCGCTGAGTTCATCGGCCACCCCCTCATCATTCCCTTGGGTTAATGATGAACTCTTGTTTCGGAACTCACTCCCATAGTTCATTTCCTAAGAATTTTACAAGGTCATCTTGACAATTGTGTTGCACCTTTTCTTCTCAGTCATCCTGAGTCAGAGGTATCCTGACACCAATCAGATCTGAATCTGGTTCAGATATGATGGTTGGGACATATTTCCAAGAGTTATAACATTGGTCCTTATATATCGGTAAGGTGGTGTCATGCCCATCACACCTGGCCGGAGGACTTGTGGTTATAGTTTCCTGTTTAACAAGGTTAATCATTCTTCCATGAGGAAATTGTAACACTTATTCTATGGGTTGTTCCTGATGGATCCTTTGCGTATCCAAAGTCTGACCTTTGCTTAAAGACCATGTCAACGCTATCTCGAAGCATGTATGTGGTACTCCGATTTTCAGTATGAACATTTGAAGCACAATGCTAAAATTTCTTTATAAATTACCCCAAGCACCGTTGTATGGGTAATGCCATGAAATCTCTCTCCCCTTACCTAAAGGGTTTTCTACATTATATCCTGTCATGGATATCATGCTCTGCTTGACCTTGGGTAGGTTATACCCATGAATTATGTGGTTAACCACATTTTTCCTTTCCATTGTTCTGTTTAATCTGATAATCACATTTTCCTTTCCATTGTTTGGTTTAACCTTTCTTGTGATCTATATGATCCAAGAAGAAATATTCTCCTGCTTATGCAAACACCTCAGTGTACAATTCTGTCAGCGAGACCCTGTTACTATTGTTGATGACATTTTGGTAGCCACCGATGGACGAGAACTTTGCCTATTGGCCCGCCTTGTTCAACGAGCAGGAAAATGGTTCTCTTCGTCCCTCACCCTTGGTACCGACGTTGTTGCCGACATAATCGATAGGCTACCGTCTGACCTGCCTTGCTGTCATGACCATGCAAGATGTCACCACTCCTCCTACTTTTAAAACCACATGGTGGGCCCATAACCCACAGTTCCCAGGATCGAAACCTGACTCTCCTGTACACCCCCTGTTTCCAAAGTTATTCCCCATGCTCGGCTTCATATGTAATTCACGAGCCACCATCCAAAGATCATCACTTCTGGTATGAAATACAATACTTATTCCCGTTGCTCTGAGCCCCTTCCACACTCTGTTTCAGGCATCGAACGATTGCCTGCCCGCTTGAAACTTCTCATGACACCTCTTTATTTTGCCCTCGATATTTTCTTAAGTTTCAATTCGAGAGTTACTTTCCGCCACCTTCCCTGATGTCATCTACCACATAGTCAACCTTGCAGAGGTCCATTCTCCTAGAATACCCCCTTATTCTTTCGTAAGTACGATGGAGTTCCCGAACAAAGGATGCTGACTTCATCATGATGACTTGAAGCAGAGAAATGAAGACAACAAGGTAATGGATCGACCTCTTCGAGAAGAGCAACCAAGACCGAGAAGATTCGTTAGAATTTTGTAACCAGACATTTCCCCTTACTCCCCTCTTAAATCTCAGGACGAGATTTCTTGTAGTGGAGGAGAATTGTGACGCCTGGATAATCAAGCTACAGTAAACCTCTGTTAATGATGCCACGTCACCATGGTTACTGTTCCTAATCTCGCATTAGTTCAAAACCAATTCAAATTCAAATTCAAAATAAAAAAATATAAAAGTTTTCAAATATTAAAACTAAAATGTTCAATAAATAGTACATAAATCAGAGGCTATGATAAAATTGTAAAAGACATTATTGAAATTTGATAAGTGACTTAAACAACCTCAAACAGTGGCTGAAAACGTTATTTAATAACCTTTTTTAATACAAAATAAATATGAAATGATATTTACCCCAAACTAGTTTTTTGTGGTAGGATATATTGTTATGTGATTTGTGGGCCATCTCTCATATTTTACAAAACTCATTTGATGCCCAAACAGTTAGCCAAAACAGAAAAGGAAAAACAAATGAAAAAGGCCTAAAGAACAACTATGCACTTAAGCCTACTGCTACAGTCTCCGGCCCAGCCCACCACCGCAATCTCTCCTTCAACCTTCTGTAGCAGGAGGCAGGGGACTGCGTGGAGGGCATCCATGGCGCCTTGGCACGTGCTGGCCATCCCATGGCTCCCCCGATGGTTAAAACGGCATTGATCCCCCTCCCAGAAACCCTAGCGCCATTCCCTCCTTCCCCGCGCCGTCGCTTGCCTCCCCACGCACGCCCGACCAACACCGCGCTGCGTCGGCATCGGACGCGTGCTCCGGTACCTCCACGTGCCACGGAAGGGAATCCAGTAATTCCGCAGCGCCTCTTCGTCGTCGTCCACACCTCCGGAGTGAGTCGTGGAGCCGTCCTCCGCCAGATCGCCTCATCCCACATCACCGGAATCCTCCATGGCCGCCGCCTCGTCTTGATGCTTCGGCGCCTCCCTGACACCTCCCCGAGCTCGCTTTTGCACAATACAGGGCCCGGTGAGGACCCCTCGTCCGATTCCCCTTCCCCCCTCTTTGCATCACTTCTGACCGCCCCGCGCTTCATCGGTCGTCCCGCCCCTGCTCCCATGGTTGCGCACCGCCTGCGCCCTGCCTCGCCGTGGCTGCACCCCACGCTCATCGCCTGGTCGTCCCTCCCACTGCTGCAGCCGCCTGTCGTGCCCCTGTTTTCCCCGTGCACCCGCGTCCGTAAGTCTCCACTGTCGCCTGTGAACTGCTGCTGCTGCTCTAGCAATGCCGTCCCCGCATTCACTCCTCCCTCCGTGCTAGCTGCCATCCGCGCCCGCGCTCCCACGCGCGTCCGGGGATGTGCCCCGCTACTGTTGCCGCCCCCCTGCGCCGGAGCCCCGCCTCTGCCCTGGCCGCGCCCATCCCCGCGCGTTCCCACGCACTCTGCCTGCTCACCGTCCCAACCCCGCCCTTGGCCGCTGCCTGCGCCGCTCGCCGCTTGTGCCGTGTGCCGCCCCTGCACTTGCCTTTGCGCCCGCCCGCCTGCAGGCCAGGGCCTCTCCCTCGCCGCCCCCGGCTGGCGCTGCTGCTTCGCTGCAGCGGCTGCCGGCGCCCCGCCACGCTCGGCGGCCTCGCCCCGCGCCTGCACGGGCTTCGACCCCGACGAGCGACCGCCCGTTAACCGCCCAGCACCGCTGGCTTTGTGCCACTGCCAGCGGGGCCCCATGCCCCCTTTTTTTCTACAAAAAAGAAATTAAATAAAAAAATAATAAAATAAAATAATAAATGTAAAAACAACTAATTAAATAGTTAATTAACTAAATTAACCTTGCTTAATTAACCTAACCACATAATTAGTCTTAACTAAACTGTTAGGTTAGCTATGGTGTCAATGACAGATGGGCCCCACAACCCTCTTGACCAGTCAATCCAGTCAAAGTTGACTGTTGACCCTGCTGACATCAGCATGACGTCCTGCTGGCGCAATAAGTCCATTTTCGAATTAATATAATTTCAGAATATTATTAAAGCTTTAGAAAATCATAGAAAATTATCCGTAACACGGATGAAAATGTTTTCTATATGAAAGTTGCTCAGAATTTCGAGACGAATCCGAATACGCAGTCTGTTCGTCCGTCACACAACCCTAGCATAGTGAACACGCAACTTTACCCCTCCAATTCATCTGCCCGAAAACACGAAACACCGGGAATACTTTCCCGGATGTTTTCCCCCCTTCGTCGGTATCGCCTATCCCTACTTTAGGGCACCCCTAGCACCGCTACTTGTCATGTCATGCATCGCTATGCATATGTTTGTTTAATATTTATTGTTTCTCCCCCCTCTTTTCTCACTAGACACCGAGATCGACGCCGCTGCTACCCAGTACGACTACGGTGTTGATGACCCCTCTCTCTTGCCAGAGCAACCAGGCAAGCCCCCCCCCCTTGATCACCAGATATCGCCTACTCTTCTCTATACTGCTTGCATTAGAGTAGTGTAGCATGTTACTGCTTTCCGTTAATCCTATTCTGATGCATAGCCTGCCCTTGCCACTACTGTTGTTACCTTTACCTGCAATCCTAATGCTTAGTATAGGATGCTAGTGTTCCATCAGTGGCCCTACACTCTTGTCCATCTACCATGCTATACTACTGGGCCGTGATCACTTCGGGAGGTTTTAACGGGCATATACTATATACTTTACACTGTTACATTACCTGTGGTACTGTTCGGAGTTGGGGGCTGAAGGGGCAGGTGGCTCCATCCCGGTAGAGGTGGGCCTGGGTTCCCGACGGCCCCCGACTGTTACTTTTGTGGCGGAGCGACAAGGCAGGTTGAGACCACATAGGAGAGAGGTGGGCCTGGCCCCGGTCGGCGTTCGCGGATACTTAACACGTTTAACGAGATCTTGGTATTTGATCCGAGTCTGGCCACTGGCCTATACGCACTAACCATCTACACGGGGACAGTTATGGGCACTCGACGTCATGGTATCAGTCGAAGCCTACGTGATGTCAGCGACTGAGCGGCGCGCGCCGGATTGGACTGGAACGCCTGCTAGGCTAGGTCTGCTTCCGGCCGCGTTCGCAACGTGCAGGTGTGCAAAGGGCGATGGGCCCAGACCCCTGTGCCATAGGATTTAGACCGGCGTGCTGACCTCTCTGTTGTGCCTAGGTAGGGCTGCGACGTGTTGATCTTCCGAGGCCGGGCATGACCTAGAAAAGTGTGTCCGGCCAAATGGGATCGAGCATGTTGGGTTATGTGGTGCACCCCTGCAGGGAAGTTAATCTATTCGAATAGCCGTGATCTTCGGTAACAGGATGACTTGGAGTTGTACCTTCACCTTGTGACAACTAGAACCGGATACTTAATAAAACACACCCTTCCAAGTGCCAGATACAACCGGTGATCTCTCTCTCACAGGGCGACGAAGGGAGGATCATCAGTTAGGATTATGCTATGCAATGCTACTTGGTGAACTTACCATCTACTCTCTTCTCCTGCTACAAGGTGGAGGTTACCAAAAGCATAGTCTTTGATAGGACTAGCTATCCCCCTCTTATTCCGGCATTCTGCAGTTCAGTCCACATATGATACCCTTATTCCATTTGATACCAATGCATACATATGTAGTGTAGCTCCTTGCTTGCGAGTACTTTGGATGAGTACTCATGGTTGCTTTTCTCCCCCTTTCCCCCCTTCCTATACTCGATTGCTACGACCAGACGTTGGAGCCCAGGAGCCAGACGCCACCGTCGACGATGACTACTACTACTCGGGAGGTGCCTACTACTACGTGCAGCCCGCTGACGACGATCAGGAGTAGTTTAGGAGGATCCCAGGCAGGAGGCCTGTGCCTCTTTCGATCTGTATCCCAGTTTGTGCTAGCCTTCTTAAGGCAAACTTGTTTAACTTATGTCTATACTCAGATATTGTTGTTTCCGCTGACTCGTCTATGATCGAGCTCTTGTATTCGAGCCCTCGAGGCCCCTGGCTTGTAATATGATGCTTGTATGACTTATTTTGTTTGTAGAGTTGTGTTGTGATATCTTCCCGTGAGTCCCTGATCTTGATCGTACACGTTTGCGTGTATGATTAGTGTACGGTCAAATCGGGGGCGTCACAACTACTCCCTCCTCGTCATGGAGAGCACCGGGATAATGAAGATGGCCACCGGAGAGGGATTGCCCCCTCCGGCAGGGTGCCAGAATAGGTCTAGATTGGTTTTCGGTGGCTACAGAGGCTTCTGGCGGCGGAGCTCCCTATCTATTGTGTTCCCCGAAGTTTTTAGGGTATATGGATATATATAGGAGGAAGAAGTACGTCGGGGGAGCCACGAGGGGCCCACGAGGGTGGAGGGCGCGCCCAGGGGGGTGGGCGCGCCCCCTGCCTCGTGGCTTCCTCGTTGCTTCCCTTACGTGGAATCCAAGTCTCTCGGGTTGCTTTCCTTCCAAAAATAAGTTCCATGAAATTTCAGGTCAATTGGACTCCGTTTGATTTTCCTTTTCTGCGATACTCTAAAACAAGGAAAAAACAGAAACTGGCACTGGGCTCTGGGTTAATAGGTTAGTCTTAAAAATAATATAAAAGTGGATAATAAAGCCCATAAACATCCAAAACAGAGGATAATATAGCATGGAGCAATCAAAAATTATAGATACGTTGGAGACATATCAGCATCCCCAAGCTTAATTCCTGCTCGTCCCCGAGTAGGTAAATGATAAAAATGGAATTTTTGATGCGGAGTGCTACCTAACATATTTATCCAAGTAATTCTTCTTTATTGTGGCAAGAATATTCAGATCCATAAGATTCAAGACAAAAGTTTAATATTGACATAGAAATAATAATACTTCAAGCATACTAACCAAGTAATCATGTCTTCTCAAAATAACATGGCCAAAGAAAGCTATCCCTACAAAATCATTTAGTCTGGCTATGCTCCATCTTCACCACACAACATATTTAAATCATGCACAACCCCGATGACAAGCCAAGCAATTGTTTCACACTTTTGATGTTCTCAAACTTTTTCAATCTTCACGCAATATATGAGCGTGAGCCATGGATATAGCACTATAGGTGGAATAGGATGGTGGTTGTGGAGAAGACAAAAAAGGGAGAAGACAGTCTCACATCAACTAGGCTTATCAACGGGCTATGGAGATGCCCATCAATAGATATCAATGTGAGTGAGTAGGGATTACCATGCAACGGATGCACTAGAGCTATAAGTATATGAAAGCTCAACAAAAGAAACTAAGTGGGTGTGCATCCAACTTGCTTGCTCACGAAGACCTAGGGCATTTTGAGGAAGCCCATCATTGGAATATACAAGCCAAGTTATATAATGAAAGATTCCCACTAGTATATGAAAGTGACAACATAGGAGACTCTCTATCATGAAGATCATGGTGCTACTTTGAAGCACATGTGTGGTAAAAGGATAGTAGCATTGCCCCTTCTCTCTTTTTCTCTATTTTTTTTATTTTTTTATTTGGGCCTTCTCCTTTTTATGGTCTTTTTTTATTTGGGCTTCTTTGGCCTATTTTTTCGTCCGGAGTCTCATCCCGACTTGTGGGGCAATCATAGTCTCCATCATCCTTTCCTCACTGGGACAATGCTCTAATAATGATGATCATCACAATTTTATTTACTCACAACTCATGAATTACAACTTGATACTTAGAACAAGATAGGACTCTATATGAATGCCTCCGGCGGTGTACCGGGATGTGCAATGACTCAAGAGTGACATGTATGGAAGAATTATGAATGGTGGCTTTGCCACAAATACAATGTCAACTACATGATCATGCAAAGCAATATGACAATGATGAATCGTGTCATAATAAACGGAACGGTGGAAAGTTGCATGGCAATATATCTCGGAATGGCTATGGAAATGCCATAATAGGTAGGTATGGTGGCTGTTTTGAGGAAGGTAAATGGTGGGTTTATGGTACCAGCGAAAGTTGCGCGGTACTAGAGAGGCTAGCAATGGTGGAAGGGTGAGAGTGCGTATAATCCATGGACTCAACATTAGTCATAAAGAAATCACATACTTATTGCAAAAATCTATTAGTTATCAAACAAAGTACTATGCGCATGCTCCTAGGGGGATAGATTGGTAGGAAAAGACCATCGTTCGTCCCCGACCGCCACTCATAAGGAAGACAATCAATAAATAAATCATGCTTCGACTTCATCACATAACGGTTCACCATACGTGCATGCTACGGGAATCACCAACTTCAACACAAGTATTTCTCAAATTCACAACTACTCACTAGCATGACTCTAATATTACCATCTCCATATCTCAAAACAATCATCAAGTATCAAACTTCTCATAGTATTCAATGCACTTTATATGAAAGTTTTTATTATATCCCTCTTGGATGCCCATCATATTAGGACTAAATTCATAACCAAAGCAAATTACCATGCTACTTAGGACTCTCAAAATAATATAAGTGACGCATGAGAGTTCACCTATTTCTATAAAATAAAACCACCACCGTGCTCTAAAAAGATATAAGTGAAGCACTAGAGCAACAACAAACTACTCCGAAAGATATAAGTGAAGATCAATGAGTAGTCGAATAATTATGAAACTATATGAGGAATCTCTAATATTTAAGAATTTCAGATCTTGATACTTTATTCAAACAGCAAGAAAAACAAAAGAAAATAAAATGATGCTCCAAGCAAAACACATATCATGTGGTGAATAAAAATATAGCTCCAAGTAAAATTACCGATGAACAAAGACGAAAGAGGGGATGCCTTCCGGGGCATCCCCAAGCTTAGGCTCTTGGTTGTCCTTGAATATTTCCTTGGGGTGCCTTGGGAATCCCCAAGCTTAGGCTCTTGCCACTCTTTATTCCATAGTCCATCGAATCTTTACCCAAAACTTGAAAACTTCACAACACAAAACTTAATAGAAAACTCGTAAGCTCCGTTAGCGAAAGAAAACAAAAAACCACTTAAAGGTACTGTAATGAACTCATTATATATTTATATTGGTGTTAAACCTACTGTATTCCAACTTATCTATGGTTTATAAACTCTTTTACTAGCCATATATTCATTAAAATAAGCAAACAACACACGAAAAACAGAATCTGTCAAAAACAGAACAATATGTAGTAATCTGTAACTAACACAAACTTATGGAACCCCAAAAATTCTAAAATAAATTTCTGGACGTGAGGAATTTATATATTAATCATCTGCAAAAATAATTAACTAAATGGAACTCTCCAATAAAAAATGGCAGCAATTCTCGTGAGCGCTAAAGTTTTTGTTTTTTACAGCATGATCATAAAGACTTCACCCAAGTCTTCCCAAAGGTTCTACTTGGCACAAACACTAATTAAAACATAAAACCACATCTAAACAGAGGCTAGATGAATTATTTATTACTAAACAGGAACAAAAATCAAGGAACAAAAATAAAGTTGGGTTGCCTCCCAACAAACGCTGTCGTTTAACGCCCCTAGCTAGGCATGATGATTTCAACGATGCTCACATAAAAGATAAGAATTGTAACATAAAGAGAGCATCATGAAGAATATGAGTAGCACATTTAATTCTAATCCACTTCCTATGCATAGGGATTTTGTGAGCAAACAACTTATGAGAACAAGAATCAACTTGCATAGGAAGGTAAAACAAGCATAACTTCATAACTTTAAGCACATAGAGAGGAAACTTGATATTATTGCAATTCCTACAAGCATATATTCCTCCCTCATAATAATTTCCAGTAGCATCATGAATGAATTCAACAATATAAGAATCACATAAAGCATTCTTTTCATGATCTACAAGCATAGAAAATTTACTACTCTCCACATAAGCAAAAAATTTCTCATTCGGAATAGTGGGAGTATCATAAGAGACTTGAATACTATAAATTGTTTCCACATTAAAAGAGTAATGTTCAGAAAATGGGTAATAATAATCATGAAAAGTTTTATAAATATAATCACTACTTTTTATAGCATAATTATCATCACAATAATCATCATAAGTAGGAGGCTATCATCATTATAAATTTGCATATCAAAACTTGGGAGACTAAAAATATCAGCTTCATTAAGCGTAGCATCCCCAAGCTTGGGCCTTTTCATATCATAAGCATAATCACTCTCATCATTAATAGTATGGATAACACCAATATTATAGCAATTATCATATTCTTCCAAGCAAGTGCCAAAAAGATTTTCAAGATCATAAGAAGTATCATTATCTTCCACAATTATATTTTCATGAGGCACAATAGTAATAGGAGCAGCATTATTTGGGGGAGATATCTTTTTACCTCTCTTCCTTTTTCTTTTCTTCTTCTTCACCACATCATGTGTGGGTTCAATCCTCTTTTTGGAGCTCCTTATTAATGAGATTGGTTGAATAGGAGGCTCTTCCTCGTTACCTGATTCATCATAAGAAATAATAGGAGGGTATTGGGAAGTCTCTTCCCTTTCATTAGTATTCTCTTCATCTTCTATTTATTTTCTTTTCTTTATGTAGTTGGCGATATAAGGATTTTCAATACAATTCACCGCACAATACATATAAATTTCCTCTAGATCAAAATGAAGAACTCTATCAAGGGCAAATTTTGGAATATCCTTAGTTATACGTTTCATTTCTTCATAACCCAAGAGCAAACTAAGTTCATTATGATGTGCAAGGGAAATCAAATCATTACAATTTTTGGACAAGATACGATCATGAAGCAATTTGCATTGGGTACTAAAATGATCACGTTCATTGCAAAGTTCACAAGTATGGCTAAGAAAGTTTAAATTTTTAGCACAAGCATCTAGCCTTTCTTGCAACAATTTAGTTTCTAAGTACTTATGCTTCATGCAATATCTATCTTCCCTATTTGGTGTGTACTTACAAACCCAATGCACACCACAAAATTGACATGTTTATAGGAGACATTTTCATCATAACTAGGGCAATCATCATTAGTACTATGGATATTCAAGGAGTTCATACTAACAACATTACAATCATGCTCATCATTCAAAGATTTAGTGCCAAACATTTTAATGCATTCTTCTTCTAACACTTTGGCACAATTTTCCTTTCCATCATACTCATGAAAGATATTAAAAAGATGAAGCGTATGAGGCAAACTTAATTCTAGTTTTTATAGTTTTCTTTTATAGACTAAACTAGTGATAAAACAAGAAACAAAAAGATTCGATTGCAATACAGGCTCTTGTGTCCCCAACACACCCAATACAATGGTAAATTGTATAGGTGCACTAGTTCGGCGAAGAGATGGTGATACAAGTGGTATATGGATGGTAGATAAAGGTTTTTGTAATCTGAAAATATAAAAACAGCAAGGTAACTAATGATAAAAGTGAGCACAAACCATATTGCAATGCTAGGAAACAAGGCCTAGGGTTCATACTTTCAGTAGTGCAAGTCCTCTCAACAATAATAACATAATTGGATCACATAACTATCCCTCAACATGCAACAAAGAGTCACTCCAAAGTCACTAATAGCGGAGAACAAACAAAGAGATTATGGTAGGGTACGAAACCACCTCAAAGTTATTCTTTCCAATCAATCCGTTGGGCTATTCCTATAAGTGTCACAAACAACCCTAGAGTTCGTACTAGAATAACACGTTAAGACACAAATCAACTAAAACCCTAATGTCACCTAGATACTCCAATGCCACCTCAAGTATCCATGGGTATGATTATACGATATGCATTACACAATCTCAGATTCATCTAATCAACCAACACATAGAACCTCAAAGAGTGCCCCAAAGTTTCTACCAGAGAATCACGACGAAAACGTGTGCCAAACCCTATGCATAGGTTCATGGGCGGAACCCGCAAGTTGGTCACCAAAACATACATCAAGTGAATCACGTGATATCCCATTGTCACCACAGATATGCACGATAAGACATACATCAAGTGTTATCAAATCTTTAAAGACTCAATCCAATAAGATAACTTCAAAGGGGAAACTCAATCCATTACAAGAGAGTGGAGGGGGAATAAAACATCATAATATCCAACTATAATAGCAAAGCTCGCGGTACATCAAGATCGTATCACCTCAAGAACACGAGAGAGAGAGAGAGATCAAACACATAGCTACTAGTACATACCCTCAGCCCCGAGGGAGAACTACTCCCTCCTCGTCATAGAGAGCACCGGGATGATGAATATGGCCACCGGAGAGGGATTTCCCCCTCTGGCAGGGTGCCGGAACGGGTCTAGATTGGTTTTCGTGGCTACGGAGGCTTTTGGCGGCGGAACTCCCGATCTATTGTGTTCCCCGAAGTTTTTAGGGTATATGGATATATATAGGAGGAAGAAGTACGTCGGGGGAGCCACGAGGGGCCCACGAGGGTGGAGGGCATGCCCAGGGGGTGGGCGCACCCCCCTGCCTCGTGGCTTCCTCGTTGCTTCCCTTACGTGGACTACAAGCCTCCCGGGTTGCTTTCCTTCCAAAAATAAGTTCCATGAAGTTTCAAGTCAATTGGACTCCGTTTGATTTTCCTTTTTTGGGATACTCTAAAACAAGGAAAAAACAGAAACTGGCACTGGGCTCTGGGTTAATAGGTTAGTCCCAAAAATAATATAAAAGTGGATAATAAAGCCCATAAACATCCAAAACAGAGGATAATATAGCATGGAGCAATCAAAAATTATAGATACGTTGGAGACGTATCATGAGTTTATGTGTTTTGTTGTACCGAATGCAGTTCGGAGTCACAAATATGATCACGGACATGACGAGGAGTCTCGAAATGGTCGAGACATAAAGATCGATATATTGGAAGGCTATGTTTGGACATCAGAATGGTTCCTGGTGAGTTCGGGCATTTACCGGAGTGCCGGGGGGTTACCGGAACGCCCCAGGGATTGTATGGGCCTTATTGGGCCTTAGTGGGAGAGAGGAGGAGGCGGCCAAGGTGGAGGGCGTGCCCCCCCAAGCTGAATCCGAATTGGGCGGGGGGCCGGGCCGCCCTTCCTTCCCTCTCTCTCCCCCTTCCTTTCTCTCCTACTCCAACAAGGGAAGGGGGAATCCTACTCCCACCGGGAGTACGACTCCCCCCTTGGGCGCGCCATGAGAGGGCCGACCCTCCCCCTCCTCCACTCCTTTATATATGGGGGAGGGGGCACCCCATAGACACACAAGTTGATTGTTTAGCCGTGTGCGATGCCCCCTCCACAGATTTCCAGCTCGGTCATATCGTTGTAGTGCTTAGACAAAGCCATGCGTTGGTGACTTCATCATCACCGTCATCACGTCGTCGTGCTGACAAAACTCTCCCTCGATCTTAGCTGGATCTAGAGTTCGTGGGACGTCACCAAGCTGAACATGTGTAGATCACAGAGGTGGCGTACCTTCGGTGTTAGGATCCGTCGGATCGTGAAGACATATGACTACATAAATCGCGTTGTCATAATGCTTCCGCTTACGGTCTACGAGGGTACGTGGACAACACTCTCCCCTCTCGTTGCTATGCATCACCTAGATGGATCTTGCGTGTGCGTAGGATTTTTTTTGAAATTACTGTGTTCCCCAACAGTGGCATCAGAGCCAGGTCTATGCGTAGATGTTATATGCACGAGTAGAACTCAAAGGAGTTGTGGGCGTGGGTATATACCTATTGCTTGCCGTCACTAGTTGATTCTTGATTCCGTGGTATTGTTGGATGAAGCGGCTCAGACCGACATTATGCGTACGGTTACGCGAGACTGGTTCTACCGACGTGCTTCGCACACAGGTGGCCAGTGGGTGTCTGTTTCTCCAACTTTAGTTGAATCGGATTCAATAAACATGGTTCTTTCTGAAGATCAAAAAGCAATCACTGTACCGCGTTGTGGTTTTTGATGTGTAGGTAAGAAGGTTCTTGCTCAGCCCGTAGCAGCCACGTAAAACTTGCAACAACAAAGTAGAGGACGTCTAACTTGTTTTTGCAGGGCATGTTGTGATGTGATATGGTCAATACATGATGCTAAATTTTATTGTATGAGATGATCATTATCGGTGTCAAAACTGGCGGATCTCCGGTAGGGGGTCCCGAACTGTGCGTCTAGGCCGGATGGTAACAGGAGGCAAGGGACACGAAGTTTTACCCAGGTTCGGGCCCTCTTGATGGAGGTAAAACCCTACGTCCTGCTTGATTAATATTGATGATATGGGTAGTACAAGAGTAGATCTACCACGAGATTGGAGAGGCTAAACCCTAGAAGCTAGCCTATGGTATGATTGTTGTTCTATATGTTGTCCTACGGACTAAAACCCTTCGGTTTATATAGACACCAGAGAGGGTTAGGGTTACACAAAGTCGGTTACAATGGTAGGAGATCTACATATCTGTATCGCCAAGCTTGCCTTCCACGCCAAGGAAAGTCCCTTCCGGACACGGGACGAAGTCTTCAATCTTGTATCTTCATAGTCCAAGAGTCCGGCTGAAGGTATAGTCCGGCCATCCGGACACCCCCTAATCCAGGACTCCCTCAGCAGCCCCTGAACCAGGCTTCAATGACGACGAGTCCGGCGTGCAGATTGTCTTCAGCATTGCAAGGAGGGTTCCTCCTCCAAGTACTTCATAGAAGATTTTGAACACAAAGATAGTGTCCGGCTCTGCAAAATAAGTTTCCACATATTGCCATAGAGAGAATAATATGTACACAAATCTAATCTGCTGACGTATTCCGTAGCGTGACATCGCACCACGGCCAAGCCTTTATTCAAATCGTTTTATTGTCCCACCTCAGCGTGTCATGCGAGGCGGTTTCCTTGGCACGTCTCGTCGAAGCAGAGATCGTGTCCCCTTATTCCGGGATTCTCATCAATACGGGCGTGGGTAACCCAACCGCGCCATTGATTACGGCGCTTGGAGATAAGCGAGTTTTACCAGGCTGGTGGGGACACGTAGTTGCGTCCACCCATATAAGGGGATAAGGATCCACCTTTTCACCTACGCCTTCTTCCTCCTTTGCCTATCCATTTTCGCGCACTCGAGCTCCAGCGCCCAAGTCCGCACTCCCCACCTCAACCTTCTCCAGCCATGCCCGGAGCGGGAGGCAAGTGGATGGTCTCCTTCGTCACGGAGGGACACATCAAAAAACTGAGGAAGGCCGGATACTTGTCTAACGACATCGCGTACCGGCTTCCCGAAGAGGGGCAGCTCCTCCCCACCCCAAGGCCCCATGAGAGGGTAGTGTTCCTTCCCCACTTCCTCCGCGGACTGGGCTTTCCTATCCACCCATTCGTCCAGGGACTCATGTTCTACTACGACCTGGATTTCCATGATCTGGCCCCGAACTTCATCCTCAACATCTCGGCGTTTATCATCGTGTGCGAGGCTTTCCTCTGCATCCGACCCCATTTCGGCCTATGGCTCAAGACTTTCAATGTCAAGCCGAAGGTGGTGCACGGCAACCAGACGGAGTGCAGAGGCGCCATGGTGGGCAAGATGCCCAACGTCTTATGGCTCGAGGGCTCCTTTGTGTAGACCCTGAAGGGGTGGCAATCGGGGTGGTTTTACATCACCGAGCCGCGTGACCCTGAGTGGGTCGCAGCCCCCGAGTTCCGGTCCAGACCCCCAACGCGGCTCACGTCCTGGAAAGAGACGGGCCTGTCGTGGGGCAGCAAAGGAGAGGTGACTGGACTGCAAACATGCATCCAAACCCTTGTGGACAAGCAGCTTAAGCTTGTCAACGTAGTTCAGGTTATGCTCATCCGCCGAATCCTCCCGTGTCAACAACAGGCCTTCAATCTGTGGGAGTTCAACCCGGCGCAGCATCGAACTCTGAGCAGGCTCTTCGACACGACGTAGGAAGATGCCTGGAAGGTGCTTTTCAAGGGCGCCGAGGCTCCCGCATCCGCTACCGAGGATCGCGGATTCAGCACGCAGCGTCGCACTAGCGCGGTAAGTTGTTTGTGCCTTTTACAGGGTATTAGTTTTTCATAGTTTAACTTTATGCGGGATCTAAGCTCCCTTACCTTTGACAGGATTGGCAGGCGAAGTCTGGACAGATCGACTGTCCGGCTCCTTTGCCCGAAGACCCAGCCGATGCCCGCTTGGTGAAGCTGCTGGTTCCGGCACCCTATGTGGTGCCGGAGAAGAAGGCCACGAAGAAGGCCACGGGGACTCGAAAAAGTGCCTGGCATCAGGAGGTGTCGGGTTCATCATTCGACGGCTCCAAGGCGCATTCCTCTCGTGAAGTCAAAGAGGAGGAAGAAGAGACCTCTCCCCCTCCAGCGGGGGGAGAGAAGAAAAGGAAGGCCGCCCTCTCTAGGGAGGCCGAAGGGTCCAAGAAGGGAAAAACCCTTCCTCCGGACTGCTCCACCGACGCCGACGACAGCGGAGAGGAGTGGCCACTCAGGGCCAAGCCCCTGGCAAAATCGTAAGTATCCGGATACCAGAGTAATTCATAGTATTCCTTTATTGCACATCTTTCACTTATGTCGAATATGATTATGCATCCCACCCAAAGACCGGCTCGACGCGTCGTCGAGTGGTTCACTGGACTCGTCGGATGTGAATTCGCTTCCGACAGCTACCTCCCCCCGCCCTACGGACGATGCCGAAGTGTTGTCCCAACAGGTTCCAAGCCAGGAGGAGGTGGTCCTGGAGGCGCCGCCAGGCGACCTCCCGGACTCCAGGAGTAAAGGGGATAAAACCCCCCAGGGCTCAAAGTCTGGATCTAGGCCGGACACCGCTCCGGAACCTTCAAAGGTTCCAGAGTCCGGCGGGCGACCTCTTTCCAAGAGGAGCAAGCCCACCGTGCCGGTGACCCCCGTCCAACCGGAGGCGCCGGACAATCTGTTGGAGGTGCTCAAAGGCGCCTCCATCGACGAGGAGCACCGCACCATTATGAGTGCGGTGGTCCAGAAGGTTCAGTCCGCCAAGAGTGGACTGACTGAAGCTTGTGCTAGCCTTTTAACAGGCTTTGAGGTAAGTAAAGAATGTGTAAATAATATCACCGCATAGACAGTAGCCCCTGATGCTCTGTTTGGCGTTCGAGAAGAAAAGCCGAATAAAGGATCAAATGAAATTTGCAGGAGTCTAACAAAAAGGAGGCAATATGCGTATGCAGGCTTCTCTGCTGGCGTCCGCCGCACTAACTGCGGAAGTGGACACGCTAAAGCAGAACCTCGAGCAGTCCGAGCAAGAGCTCGGGCGTGCCAAGAAGCAGCTTGAGGACAAGGAAGGTAAGAAATACCTTGTTTAAATATAGATAAAAAAAGTGCAATTGCAAAAAATGACAGGATTATTGTGGCTATTGTAGGGGCCACGTCTGAGGTGGCCACCCTTAAGCAAGCGCTGGTTGAGGCCAAGAAGAGGGCGGCCACAGAGCGCACTGAGCGGGAGAAGTATGAGGCCCAGGTTGGCAAGGTGCGGCAAGAGCTCCAGGCTCTCATGAAAAAAACATGAGATTTTGGAGCTTGACTCAAAGACGCGAGCACCCGAGCTCGCGATGGCTATTGAAAATGCCAAGTCTGCCTAGGCCGAATCCCAGAAGACCCTCCAGGAGTTGGATGCGGTGAAAAAGATAGCGGCGGGTAAGGCATTCTTTATGCAAAGCAAACACATAAACATGAGTTACTTGCTACTTACCCGAATCCGGAGCTCTCCAGGAGCATTCGCAGATCTTCCCCGTAGCGTGTCCGATGCCGCCGCATTCTATCGAGCCGAGGAGGGCAGCTCGATAGAGAAGGTGTTCTGGTCTCAGTATGCTGAGGCCGGACACCCCGTGCCCCTGAGCGACCAGCTGAAGCAACTGGTCGAGCTCCACAAGGCGGCCGAACAGGCCATGAAGGGCCTCATAGTTCGGCTGTGACCTGGAGAGGCTCTGCCTGGGAGCTATTTCGGGCTGGTGCGGCGGCTGGTGGGGGCCTGTCCAAGGCTCGAAGTTATCAAGCGCTCCGTCTGCATTGAAGGTGCCCGTAGGGCCCTTGCCCGTGCTAAGGTGCACTGGGGCAAGCTGGATGCTGAGAAGCTTGTGAAGGACGGGCCACCGCCGGGGAAAGAGCATCGCAAGCCCGAGAATTATTATACGGATGTTCTGAAGGGTGCCCGCCTTGTGGCGGATGAATGTTCCAGGGATGTAATTTTTGAGTGAAACTCACTCGTTTTGTCCTGTGCACTGAAAACTTGTTCATATGCGCTAAGCAATGCTGTTGGAATTTAAAATATTACCTTCTGTGCGGCTGTTTATCAATTCTAAGACATGGCGAGTCGTCGGCTTCTGCCCACGTGCCACTAGTGCTGGGGTGTTCGGGGATAAACCTAAGCGCTCTTTTTCCCATGTTTGGGTCCTTCGAGGGAGGCGCTCAGCACAATGAACAAGGCAATCAGACTATAATGCGTGAACACTCTCACTTAGCCATAGAATTCTATAATTTTAAATTTCGGCGAAGCCCCTGGTATTCGGAAGACCGAGTTCGGGGTGCTATCCACGCCTTGGCCGGACAGAGCCGACTCCTTTCTCTAAGCGGCATAAGTCTTTAGGGACTCGAAAAACCTCTCGAACAGCGACCAGCTCTCGCTTCATCATGACAGTCAGTTTTAGCTTTCTCTACTGAGGTGCTCGACCCATCTCAACTGGGGCACAATCGCAGTAGTTCTCCTAGTGCTACCTTAGCTGACACAGCGGAACGTAAGGCACCAAAACATAGGAGCCGGGCAAACCCAACTATTGACCCAAGACATGATTCGAAGCCGATGCATATAATGCTATAAGTTCGGGGTGCCGCACTTGTTAAAGTGTTCGGACTTCTCACACCATATTGAGGGGTACTAAAGCCCCTCGCGTATTTTGGCCGTACCAAAGTGTACGGGTGCAACATGTCGTTAAGGAACATATATTTGTAAAAAAAAGTAATGCAAAGATAGACAAAAGCTATGCATTGTTTATTAAAAAGGGCTGCGATCAAAGCAGAACGATACAAATAATGCGATAAGCAAAAGGTTGGACTATTTAACATGTCCGTTCCAGGGGCAGGCTGCGGAATGGTATGCGAAACAGGTATACTGCTCGTGATAGAGACCACCTAGGAGTTCCGTAATGCGGCATGGCTTGTCTGCTTCCCTGGTTCTTGCATCGTTTGTGCGACAATTGAACTGCCGAATAGGCCTTTCGAAGAGTGGAGTCCTGAAAGTAAGAGAAAATTAAAAAATCGGCAGCCCCTGGTGCGGTTTAAGCCGTGTTTCGGGCGTGCCGTGATGGTGCCCCTCCCCCTGTACCCATGGTATTTCTAGAGCGTAGTTATGTACGCGAAGCACTGGTGTCGCATTTTTGCGAGGGCTGGGGTTGGGGCCGCATTGCTACGCCTGCTCGAAACGTGCCCGACGGTCTTGTTGTAGGTTACTCCGGGCGCGCTTGACGGTGTCAGGACGTTTAATGGCCGGACTGGAGAACTGCCTGGCGAGGCTGCTTTGTACTTCCGCTACAAGGGCCGCCATGTGCTCCTCTGTTCGGAGGGAGCGTTCGGTGTTTCCATTGACTATAATTACTCCTCGAGGGCCTGACATCTTGAGCTTAAGGTATGCGTAGTGTGGTACCGCATTGAACTTGTATATGCGGTTCGTCCGAGCAGTGCGTGATAGCCACTGCGGAATGGGACTATGTCGAAGATTAACTCCTCGCTTCGGAAATTATCCGGAGATCCGAAGACCACTTCAAGTGTGACTGAGCCTGTACAGTTGGCCTCTACACCTGGTATTACGCCTTTAAAGGTTGTTTTGGTGGGTTTAATCCTCGAGGGATCTATGCCCATTTTCCGCACTGTATCCTGGTAAAGCAGGTTCAGGCTGCTGCCGCCGTCCATAAGGACTCTAGTGAGATGAAATCCATCAATAATTGGGTCTAGAACCAATGCGGCGAATCCGCCATGACGGGTGCTAGTGGGATGGTCCCTTCGATCAAAGGTGATCGGGCAGGAGGACCATGGGTTAAACTTTGGGGCGACTGGCTCTACCGTGTATACGTCCCTTAACGCGCGCTTCCGCTCCCTCTTGGGGATGTGGGTTGTGTATATCATGTTCACCGTCCGCACTTGTGGGGGAAAACCCTTCTGTCCTCTGTTGTTCGGCGGCCGGGGCTCTTCGTCGTCATCGCTATGCAGCCCCTTGTCAGTATTTTCGGCATTTAACTTGCCTGCCTGCTTGAACACCCAACAATCCTTGTTGGTGTGATTGGCCAGCTTTTCGGGGGTGCCATGTATCTGGCACAAGCGGTCGAGTATTCGGTCCAAACTGGACGGGCCCCTAGGATTTCTTTTGAATGGCTTTTTCCGCTGACCGGATTTATAGCCTCTGAATCCGGCATTAACTGCCGTATCCTCAGCATTGTCGTCATTAATGCGGTGCTTCTGCTTGTTGCGACGCGACCTACCACTACTGTCCCAGGTATCCGAATTACCAGGGTTCTTGGCCATATTGTTGCTACAAGCAAGCTAGCTGTCTTCTCCCGCGCAAAAGCGGGTCATGAGTGTCGTGAGTGCTGCCATATATTTCGGCTTTTCCTGTCCAAGGTGCCGGGTGAGCCACTCGTCACGGATATTGTGCTTGAAGGCTTCTAGGGCCTCTGCGTCCGGACAGTCGACTATTTGATTTTTCTTTGTTAGGAACCGTGTCTAGAATTGCCTGGCCGATTCCTCTGGCTGCTGAATTATGTGGCTTAGGTCATCGACGTCTGGTGGTCGCACATAAGTGCCCTGGAAATTGTCGAGGAATGCGGCTTCCAGGTCCTCCCAACAACTGATTGATCCTGCTGGCAAGCTGTTAAGCCAATGCCGAGCTGGTCCTTTAAGCTTGAGTGGGAGGTATTTGATGGCGTGGAGATCATCGCCGCGGGCCATGTGGATATGAAGGAGATAATCCTCGATCCATACCGCAGGATCTGTTGTGCCATCATATGATTTGATGTTTATGAGTTTGAAACCCTCGGGGATTTGATGATCCATTACTTCGTCTGTGAAGCATAGTGGGTGTTCGGCGCCTCTGTACTGGGCTATATCACAACGTAGCTTCAATGAGCTTTGTCTACTGTGTTCGGCCCTACCGGATTTGTGTCCGGCGTGACGGTTATCGTCTCGAGTTGTGGGGCGCCCACGTGATCCGTAGATCGATCTTGTTTGCCTTGCCTTGTCCTCCAACATATCTCGCAGGTCTGGCGCATTTTCCCATGCCTTGGTATCTTTTGAGCGGCGCTGGGGTGCGGCTTGAGTGGAGGGCCGGGAGGCCTCTCTGTCGCGGCCACGGGGTGGCTGGTTGGCCGCATCATGCGCTGGTGATGTAGGTTTAGGTGCTTCCTCCTCTAATTGGGGTAGCAACCTGCGCTTTGGGTAGCTCTTGGAGGGACGTTCGAGTTCATACTCTTCATCCGCAAGGACTTCAGTCCATCTGTCGGCTAGCAAATCTTGATCAGCTCTAAGTTGTTGCTGTTTTTTCTTGAGGCTGCTCGCCGTGGCCATAAGCCTGCGTTTGAAACGCTCTTGTTCGACGGGGTCCTCCGGCACGACAAATTCATCATTGTCGAGGCTTGCCTCGTCTTCGGAGGGAGGCATATAATTATCGTCCTCGACCTCTCTGTCTGCCGCTCTCTCATGAGGGCTGGCTTCTCCATCCTACTGTTCTGAATCTTGCTGGAGGGGGCTTTCTTCGGCACTCTCTGGAGTATTATTATCTCCCGTGCTGGAATCACCATATTTGCTTTGGCGGGATTTTGAGCGGCGCCGCTGACGCCGGCGCTTAGGCTGTTTCTTGGAGGGGTCATCCTCTGTTGTTCCATCGCCATCTCCTTCTTTTGGGGTGTCCACCATGTATATGTCATACAATGAGGTGGCTTTCTAGGGCCCAATAGGCGCTGGTTCTTCATCGTCTCCTACATCGGCGTCCATACCGTCGATGTCTTCAGAGTCGAAGTCGAGCATGTTGGTTAAATCGTCGACAGTGGCTACAAAGTGGGTGGTGGGTGGGCTTTGAATTTCTTCATCGTCCGTATCCCAACCTTGCTGACCGTAGTCCGGACAGGGCTCTCCTGATAAAGAGAGAGACTGTAGTGTCTTCAGAATATCGCCAAAAGGCGAGTGCTGAAAGATGTCCACGGCAGCAAACTCCATGATCGGCGCCCAATCAGATTCGATCGGCAGTGGCGCGGAGGGTTCGGAGTCCGGAGAGGAGTCCAGCTCCTTGGAGTCACGAGTCTCGCGAAGTGCGGGGCTGGTGTTCGGCTCAATCGCCATTGGGATCGCAGCCCCCGAGGTGGCGTCCAACCACCCATCCTCGATCGGCGAAGTTGGCTCCGAATTAAGGGTCGAAGCCGATGCGGGTGCGGCCTCCAGGGCACTGTTCGGCGGCAGAGCTAGATCATGCTCGTCATGACAGTGCGGCGCGCCCGGCAGTGGCTCGAATCCGTCGAAGATCAAGTCCCCGCGGATGTCAGCCGTGTAGTTTAAACTTCCAAATCTGACCTGACGGCCAGGGGCATAGCTTTCGATCTGCTCCAGATGGCCAAGTGAATTGGCCCGCAGTGCGAAGCCGCCGAAGACGAAGATCTGTCCGGGGAGGAAGGTCTCACCCTGGACTGCATCGCTATTGATGATCGTAGGAGCCATCAAGCCTAACGGCGACGACACAGAGGAACTCTCAATGAAAGCACCAATGTCGGTGTCAAAACCGGCGGATCTCGGGTAGGGGGTCCCGAACTGTGCGTCTAGGCCGGATGGTAACAGGAGGCAAGGGACATTAAGTTTTACCCAGGTTCGAGCCCTCTTGATGGAGGTAAAACCCTATGTCCTGCTTGATTAATATTGATGATATGGGTAGTACAAGAGTAGATCTACCACGAGATCGGAGAGGCTAAACCCTAGAAGCTAGCTTATGGTATGATTGTTGTTCTGTATGTTGTCCTACGGACTAAAATCCTTCGGTTTATATAGACACCGGAGAGGGTTAGGGTTACACAAAGTCGGTTACAATGGTAGGAGATCTACATATCCGTATCGCCAAGCTTGCCTTCCACGCCAAGGAAAGTCCCTTCCGGACATGGGACGAAGTCTTCAATCTTGTATCTTCATAGTCCAGGAGTCCGGCTGAAGGTATAGTCCGGCCATCCGGACACCCCCTAATCCAGGACTCCCTCAATCATGTTTTGTAACAGAGTTATCGGCAACTAGCAGGAGCCATATGGTTGTCGCTTTATTGTAGGAAATGCAATCGCCATGTAAGTGCTTTACTTTATCACTAAGCGGTAGCGATAGTCGTAGAAGAAATAGTTGGCGAGACGACAATGATGCTTCGATGGAGATCAAGGTGTCAGGCCGGTGACGATGGTGATCATGACGGTGCTTTGGAGATGGAGACCAAAGGCAAAAGATGACGATAGCCATATCATATCACTTATATTGATTGCATGTGATGTTTATCCTTTATGCATCTTATTTTGCTTAGTTCGGCGGTAGCATTATAAGATGATCTCTCACTAAATTTCAAGGTACAAGTGTTCTCTCTGAGTATGCACCGTTGCTACAGTTCATCGTGCCGAGACACCACGTGATGATCGGGTGTGATAAGCTCTACGTTCACATACAATGGGTGCAAGCCAGTTTTGCACACACATAATACTCGGGTTAAACTTGACGAGCCTAGCATATGCAGATATGGCCTCGAAACACTGAGACCGAAAGGTCGAGCATGAATCATATAGTAGATATGATCAACATAGTGATGTTCACCATTGAAAACTACTCCATCTCACGTGATGGTCGGACATGGTTTAGTTGATATGGATCACGTGATCACTTAGATGATTAGAGGGATGTCTATCTAAGTGGGAGTTCTTAAGTAATATGCTTAATTGAGCTTTAATTTATCATGAACTTAGTACCTGATAGTATTTTGCATGTCTATGTTGTTGTAGATAGATGGCCCGTGATGTTGTTCCGTTGAATTTTAATGCGTTCCTAGAGAAAGCTAAGTTGAAAGATGATGGTAGCAACTACACGGACGGGTCCGTAACTTGAGGATTATCCTCATTGCTGCACAAAAGAATTACGTCCTGGAAGCACCGTTAGGTGACAAACCCGCTACCGGAGCAACACCAGATGTTATGAACGTCTGGCAGAGCAACGCTGATGACTACTCGATAGTTTAGTGTGCCATGCTTTACAGCTTAGAACCGGGACTTCAACGATGTTTTGAATGTCATGGAGCATATGAGATGTTCCAGGAGTTGAAGTTAATATTTCAAGCAAATGCCCGGATTGAGAGATATGAAGTCTCCAATAAGTTCTACAACTGCAAAATGGAGGCGAATAGTTATGTCAGTGAACATATACTCAGAATGTCTGGGTACCACAACCACTTGACTCACCTTGGAGTTAATCTTCCCGATAATAGTGTCATTGATAGAGTTCTTCAATCACTGCCACCAAGCTACAATAGCTTCGTGATGAACTATAATATGTAAGGGATGGATAAGACGATTCCCGAGCTCTTCGCAATGCTAAAGGCTGCGGAGGTAGATATCAAGAAGGAGCATCAAGTGTTGATGGTCAACAAGACCACCAGTTTCAAGAAAAAGGGTAAAGGGAAGAAGGGGAACTTCAAGAAGAACAGCAAGCAAGTTGCTGCTCAAGTGAAGAAGCCCAAGTCTGGACCTAAGCCCGAGACTGAGTGCTTCTACTGCAAAGGGACTGGTCACTCAAAGCGGAACTGCCCCAAGTATTTGGCGGAGAAGAAGGATGGCAAAGTGAAAGGTATATTCGATATACATGTTATTGATGTGTACCTTACTAATGCTCGCAGTAGCGCCTGGGTATTTGATACTGGTTCTGTTGCTAATATTTGCAACTCGAAATAGGGGCTATAGATTAAGCGAAGATTGGCTAAGGGCGAGGTGACGATGCGTGTGTGAAATGGTTCCAAAGTGGATGTGATCGCCGTCAGCACGCTACCTCAACATCTACCTTCGGGATTAGTTTTAGACCTAAATAATTGTTATTTGGTGCCAGCGTTGAGCATGAACATTATATCTGGATCTTGTTTGATGCGAGACGGTTATTCATTTAAATCAGAGAATAATGGTTGTTCTATTTATATGAGTAATATCTTTTATGGTCATGCACCCTTGATGAGTGGTCTATTTTTACTAAATCTTGTTAGTAGTGATACACATGTTCATAGTATTGAAGCCAAAAGATATAAGTTTAATAATGATAGTACAAGTTATTAGTGGCATTGCCGTTTAGGTCATATTGGTGTAAAGTGCATGAAGAAACTCCATGCCGATGGGATTTTGGAATCACTTGATGCTTGCGAACCATGCCTCATGGGCAAGATGAATAAGACTCCGTTCTCTGGAACAATGGAGCGAGAAACAAACTTGTTGGAAATAATACATACTGATGTATGTGGTCCGATGAGTGTTGATGCTCGCGGCGGGTATCGTTATTTTCTTACCTTCACAAATGATTTGAGCAGATATGGGTATATCTACTTGATGAAATATAAGTCTGAAACATTTGAAAAGTTCAAAGAATTTCAGAGTGAAGTGGAAAATCATCGTAACAAGAAAATTAAGTTTCTACGATCTGATCATGGAGGTAAATATTTGAGTTATGAGTTTGGTCTTCATTTGAAACAATGCAGAATAGTTTCGCAACTCACGCCACCTGGAACACCACAACGTAATGGTGTGTCCGAACATCGTAACCGCACTTTAGTAGATATGGTGCAATCTATGATGTCTCTTTCTGTTTTACCGCTATCATTTTGGGGTTATGCTTTAGAGACGGATGCATTCATGTTAAATAGGGCACCATCAAAATCCGTTGAGATAACACCTTATGAACTGTGGTTTGGCAAGAAACCCAAGTTGTCGTTTCTTAAAGTTTGGGGTTGCGATGCTTATGTGAAAAAGCTTCAACCTGATAAGCTCGAACCCAAATCAGAGAAATGTGTCTTCATAGGATACCCAAAGGAGACTTTTGGGTACACCTTCTATCACAGATCCGAAGGCAAGATATTCGTTGCTAAGAATGGATCCTTTCTAGAGAAGGAGTTTCTCTCGAAATAAGTGAGTGGGAGGAAAGTAGAACTTGATGAGGTAACTATACATGCTCCCTTATTGCAAAGTAGTTCATCATAGAAATCAGTTCCAGTGATTCCTACACCAGTAAGTGAGGAAGCTAATGATGATGATCATGAAACTTCTGATCAAGTTACTACCAAAACTCGTAGGTCAACCAGAGTAAGATCCGCACTAGAGTGGTACAGTAATCCTGTTCTGGAAGTCATGTTACTTGACCATGACGAACCTACGAACTATGAGGAAGCGATGATGAGCCCAGATTCCGCAAAATGGCTTGAGGCCATGGAATCTGAGATGGATCCATGTATGAGAACAAAGTGTGGACTTTGGTTGACTTTCCCGATGATCGGCAAGCCATAGAGAATAAATGGATCTTCAAGAAGAAGACTGACGTTGACGGTAATGTTACTGTCTACAAAGCTTAGCTTTTGGAATCACTTGATTATGAATCACTTGATGCTTGCGAACCATGCCTCATGGGCAAGATGAATAAGACTCCGTTCTCTGGAACAATTGTCAGGACCCCGACTCAATGCCACATCGATCTAGCATGTAACACCTCATATCACTTTGCGGCCTCACGCACGGTATTCCCACGGGTGTCGCCTTACCTTTGCCCGGGACCGTTTGCGCCTTTTGGCACACGTATATGACAGTGTCGCTAGCATCCATATGATAAGGAGCCCGGGGCTGACATGGCTAGTCATAAACCCAAAGTGGCACAGACTTACAGGGACAGGCATCCATGACCCAGCATCGAACGTGTCGGTCATCAGCGAGTGAATCCAGGCTGTAGCACTGGGCTAGCAGGACTCCGGTGAACCGGGCTGTAGCGGGCTAACATGACTCCGGTATTCATCGTGTGACATTTCCCCGAAGGGACAGACACAGGAACGAAGAAGGACACATGCCGGCCAGCCTAAGTGTTCCGGAGCAGTAGCAAGCTACCATGGCTCGGTGGGAACACTAGGAGACATTTCCCGGTAAGAGAGGCTACTAAAGATAAACAACTAGATAGTCAGATCCCACACATACCAAGCATTTCAATAACATACACACAATATGCTCGATATGTGCAATACAACATGGCATCACAAAATGACTCTACGACTCAGTAGTTTATTCATTAGGCTCCGAGGAGCGAGATATTACAAACATGGGTCTTATGACCCAACAATCAGAGCATACAAGTCAAAGCACATGCGGAAGCTTAACATGTCTGAGTACAGACATCTATAAATGAAAAAGGCTGAGAAGCCTGACTAGCTACCAGATCCTGCCGAGGGCACAAGATCGTAGCTGAGGTAACAAGCTAAACGTCGAAGTCCACGTGGAACTACTAGTGAGACTGAAGTCTCTCTGCAAAAACATAAAATAGGCAAACGTGAGTACAAATGTACCCAGCAAGACTTACATCAGAACTAACTACATATGCATCATTTTCAACAAGGGGATGGTGGAGTTTAACTGCAGCAAGCCAGCTTTGACTCGGTGGCTATCCTGAACTACGACTTCAAGTAACTCTTTTGAGGTGGCGCACACGAGTCCACATATTCACCATATCAATACACCACTATGGATCCGCTCCCGTCTCCCTACGAGAACGCCATCCATAGTACTCACGCTTATCTTGCGTATTTTAGAGTATCCACTTTCACTTGTCTATGAACTGATATAGGCAACCCAGAAGTCCTTTTCCGTGGACACGGCTATTCGAATAGATGATGTTAACCCTGCAGGGGTGTACTTCTTCATACATGTTTCCACCACTTAGCGTCTGCACACGACATGTGCTCGGCAGACTTCAAGCGAAAGCCGACGTGGGTGTAGACCACGACCTACCTAAACACTCAAGTCTCTAGTCCAGGTTTATCGCCTATTCGGGTTCCATCCATGAGGAGATCCGGCCGGAGTTTCGCTCACAGCCCCAAACGATGTGAACAGGGTTCCGTGACACCAAACGGGCGCCCGGTATACCCGGCCACGTGCCTACCGCATCACAGCCCACCCCTACGGTCAGCGCTGTCCACGGCCTCCAGCATACTAAAAACACCAGAAACTACTTGCAACTCCTGGACAGAGGACAAGGGTGAATAAGAAGTCGAGCGGGGTCATATTTCAGGGCCCCAATGTATGGTAGTAGCTAAATCATGGATCACAAACACAGAACTCAGTTCCTGAGGACGGCTGCAATGAGACAACCCACCATGTACTCCTACATGGCCTCTCACCGATACCTTTTACCAAATCGTGTTCACACACTTAGCTCACACATAGTAGGACATGTTCACACACCTCTGATTCATCCCCGATGAATCAGACCTGACTCAACTCTAAGCAGTAGCAGGCATGACAAACAAACATGAATGAGTAGGCACAACAGGGCTCAAACAACTCCTACTCATACTAGTGGGTTTCATCTAATTACTGTGGAATGACAGGTCATGCAGAGGATAAAGGGGTTCAGCTACCGCAGCAAGTAACAGATGAATCGATGTTGTCCTAATGTAGTAAAAGAGAGCAGGAGCGAGAGAGTGGGATTTTATCGGAATGAACAAGGGGGTTTTGCTTGCCTGGCACTTCTGAAGATAACATTGAGTCTTCATCAGTGTCAACGATCACATCATCGGTATCACGTCTATCGAGAGGGGACAAATACCGGCAACACAGAAGGGAACACAATCAATGCAATGCACAATATGATGCATGATCATGACATGGCAAAATGAATGTGTTTTGGGCTAATGCAACTAGCAACAGATTAAATGAAGTTGGTTTGAATACAAGATTCAAATTCAAACTCCATATGTGATTATTTAAATGCCCTTTATTTGTTTTGTCCAAAACAGAGGACAAATATTGTTCAAACATGCATGAAAATGGTACAGATGGATTCCTTGAATTTTTCTGATAATTTTTCATATATAATTTATTTAATTTGGAGTTACGGTTAATTTTCTATGAATTTTAGAAGTTTTAGGCATTTTCTGGAATTTCAGAATTAAATTAAATCCAGAAAACATTACTGCGTCAGCATGACGTTGGCATGACGTCAGCAAGTCAACAGGGGCCGGCTCGGGTCAAACTTGACGTGTGGGGTCCACACGTCAGTGACACAGGGGCTAATCCCGCGTTGACTCGGGCTTTGACCCGCTACGGGGCCCGCTGTCAGTGTCACAGGGTTAGTTAGCAGGGTCATTAGCCCCTAACGACGACGCCACGTCAGCACGCCGGAGACCAGCCGACGGCGACCACAGAACACGGCGGGGCACGCCGGACTTGCGCTAGAGGCGTCAGTTTGGCGCGCTGAGGGCACCAGGGGATGGCCCTTGCTCCCGCGCATTCAGAGGACCGAGTGGGAGGTCGTGGGGTCGCCGGAACTCATGCCGGCGACGAGCTTTGGCGGCGATGGTGTTCGGTGGTGCTCGGGCGCGTCGCTACCGTGCATCAGTGAGCAAATGGAGAGGCTGGGCAGCACCTGCTAGACATGGGGAGCACTAAGAGCAGCTCAGTGAGGCCAGGGGAGCACGGAGGCTATGCGTGCAGCAGCAATGGCGGACGGTGGCTTCGGTGCTCGTGGGGAACGGCGCTACGGCACGGAGGGGAGCATGTTGAGTTAGGGGAGAGGGTCAGTGACTCACGGCGATGATGAGGGGACGCTCGGCGAGGTCGGGGACGGTCCGGAGCCGGCGAATTTGACGAAGATGGCCGGCGGTCCCGAGGTTGAAGAAGGCATCGAGGGCGGTGTTGTGGCACGTCCGGGGCCTCGTGGCTCGTTGAGGAGGTAGAGGGAGGACCGGCGGAGCTTCCTGGGGCGTCGGTGAGCCGTGGGGTGGCCGGTAGCCACGGTGGCTCTCGTCGGTGGCAGCGGCTCCGTTCGGTCGCGGGAGGGGAAACAGAGGAGCGAGGGGGAGGGAGGTCCAGAGAGCGAGGGAGAAGTGAGAGGGGGTCGGGGCTGCGTGGCGTCGCGGGAGGGACCAGGGAAGGAGGAGGCAGCCAGGCAGGGAGGAGGTGGCCTCCTCGGCCGCGCGCGTGCGAGCACGCAGCTGCTCCCACTGGCAAGAGGAAGACGACAGGGGGGGGAGTAGCGGTGGCGGTCTGGGCCGCGCTGGGCCGGTCCTGTTGGGCCACCAGGTGGGCTTCACAGGTAAGTCCTTCTCTCTTTTATTTCTGTTCTGTTTCTCTTTTCTATTTCTGCAATTTGTTTTGATTTAGTTTAGCAACTAAATCATTTAAATAAATTCTGTAGATTTTTATGTGGCTTGCTAAAATATATACAAAGCCACTCACAAACTTCCAGAATTATTGGAGTCATATTTAATATATATTAAATATAAATCCAAAGCAAATAGTTATTGGATTAATTCAAATGGCCAAAATAATTATCTCTGTGACTCCAAAAATATTGGTTTAAATTTTACCTCTTACCAATATTTCCATGGAATAACAGGAACATTTTCTTGGACACATTTGAGAAGATTTAATTGTTGGTTATTTTTTTTAGAGGTTTCCTGAGGCTTTTGAAAATTCCTCAATTCAAATTTCATTTGAATTTAAACATGATGCACACATGAGCTAGCCTAGAGCACTACCAGCAGCTAGGGATGTGACAACTCACCCCCACTAAACAAGAATCTCGTCTCGAGATTCAAGCGTAGGGTAAGATGAAGGGGAAACGCAAACTAGTATAATCTTCACGATCCAGGTTGCACTTCAAATGAACGTTGTTTCGATCACCATCTTTGTCTTGTCGTCTTGTTCTGAGAACTCCAATTGACATGACAATGAGAGGAAAGGGAAACTCTAGCAGGATCGATCTTCTAGAAGACCGAACAACTCACGGAATGAGACATAGAGCCATCTCTCGGGTTGAGACACGAGATACACATCAAGAGGGGTGGAAAGAAACGGATGACGAAGGTTCACTAGGTGGACAACAATTTCACGCTTAAGAAGGTGGTAAACGATTGCCCACGTAGCGAGGAGTTGAGTTGCCATGATACCACGACGAAACATCCTGGAGGAGGGTGATTCGTAGATTATTGCCTTAAGTGGCAAAAAGAATTACCTTTGATTCAAAGATCATTGAAACTCTTTATACCAGCCTAAGGCAATCACAAGCGATCATTTGGAGGGGGTCAGTAGAATGGCATACTCGGACTTGGATGATGTGGATTACCTTGTTGAAGACAACGTAATGGATGAATTTGCTTGCCACCGGAAATGGAAGAGACCCATGGTAGAATGGCACATTGGCGGTGCAAGCTAGGAACAAAATGCAAATGCTAGGAATGATTCTGGTAACTGGGGAAGAACCCAACAATAAAGAGTGAATTCACTGTTGGAGTGGTTATAGCATAACCGACGAGACTAGGAGCAATCCCGGTTAGTGCCGGCGTTAATACCTAGCGCTTGTGCGTGCTCTCAAGAACTTGAGCAATTCCATAATCATCAAGGTTTTACCAACATCCGTGTCAAGGGTCCGGTAACACAACTTACTACCATGATGAATGGTGATGGAGGATGCAGATGCAAAGGAAGATAACACCTTCTCAGATTTCACCCTTGGCAGGGCCAAAGAAATAAAATCTGGATGATCGACCGAGAGACATTTAGCACTCCGCTTCTAATGTTCTCCTTGACGTGCTAGTGTGTCCCATTCATAGATATGGTTTGATAACTAGAACATCAAGTAAAAGGTCGGACTTTGGGAACACAAAAATCCATAGGGGCAACTAGGAAGTAAACCCTACGAAATCCTTATGGGGAGGTGGCCAACTTCATCAATCAAGATATTATAATAACAGGTCTTCCGGCTGGGTGTGTTGGCCACGACATCCACTTTACCGGTTATCGCGCGACCAATATTATAATTCTTGGGAAATATTCCAACCATCATATCTGCCTGAGATTCAGATCTGGTTGGTGTCAGGATATTCCAGACTCATCGAGTCTAGGAAGAAAAACGGAAGTTTGCAACACAAATCGACGAGATGACATTGCGGGATTCTCGGGAGATGAACTACGATAGCAAGCTCCAAAACATGAGCTGGTTCTGCTACAAACATGTGAACACGTTGTCCAAGACAAGCATGACCACAAAGTAGTCTTATAATAAAACACTACCGAGTTCAGGAGGGGGAACCATCAACGAGGGTATCGAAGTCCTTACATAATTCCGGATTAGCTCTTATGAAGGAACTCCTTCTCCTTGAACAAATCAATCAGTGGCTTGGTGTGCTAGGGGTACATATAGATTGAAGGTTGCAAGTCTTCAAACCACAGAATTCTTCGCACGTGTGCATGACTGATTTGGGATGATTCCAAAGGAAACAACATTGACTTTCTCGAATCCACGGCGGCAACTTGCATCAGATGCACATGAATTAAAGGAAGTCACTACCTTTATCCAAACATATGCTTCATGAGCTAGCATGAACAAATGCTTTCAAAAGTTTCCAACACTAGCTTAATGTTCAACAAAATCATGAAGGAGATAAGGATGTTGTCAATGGGCTCAACAACAATTCATCTAGGTTTCCTTTTAAAAGGAATTCCATAGTTAAGTGAACACGGTGATAGTATTGGTCAGACCAAAGATGTAATGGTGTATGCTCGAGGGATCAACCACGAATAAGACAACATTACGAGCATCGTTGGTACTGGTTTGACTTGACGATGGCCCACACTCAAATCAAAGGATTGATAAAACAATAGGTCCAGCAACTGATCACATGGACCAATCGATGAAGATATCATCTTTCTTCAACACACACTACACAAGAATATCCCTTTGGAACGAACTAAGTCAGGCAAGCTTTTATCTTCCAATTCTCCAAGTTGTTGTCTAGCTTAACCAACTAGCTCAGGGATATCTAACACCGATCTTGGAGAGAGGGTGGTTCACAAGAAACCAACTTGATCACGAGCTCAACATAACAGTCAGGGAACAACCTGGTAATACTTCCGAGAAGATATTCGGAAAATCACGAACCACCGGTATGTTACTAGGCTCGAGAACAATCTCGCTTTTGAGGGCAAGACGATATGATCAAATGAGTGAGGACTTGACAAGATCCTAACTCATCAATCGAAGGGTGCACCGAAATAAGGACTAGGTGGCACGATCAATCTTAGAATGGTGATTCAATAACCAACATACTAAGAATAAGATTATTATCCATTAACTACCAAGCAATGGGGTTGCTAGGAGTATTGAGTTCACACATCATGATTCACTGGTCGGCACTCCGGCTGCAACAACACGGAACCGAGGAATGAAAAAGGATGGCGAGAAGTATCACTATGTCAAGAATTCACAAAAGGTGGTGCAATTCTCATGAAATTCTTGATATAAAGATGGTAATACTCCAAGGTAGAACAGAACAAAAGTTGGGTTAGCAACTTGATCTGCAGAGTACAACTACTTTGACCCAATCCTAGATATGGATGAGGTACTGGAGTTCATTTCTCCTAGTCATTCTGGAATAGAATGGCTTGATGGACCACAAGAGTAATAGGCATCGATGAACGAATGCACACATAATCTTAACTATCAATTGATAGACGAAGGTCAGTAGACAACTAAAAGGGGACAACTCAAAGGAACATATGATTTTCTGAGTTGTGGATGCATAGACTAGTATGTCGAACCAAGTTCAACATAATTCTTCCGGATAACCCATGCAGAAGGGTTGAGCTGGCAGAGTCACAATATAGCATGGAGAACTCATCGACAGCACTCTTGTTGTCATCTTTTGGTTCAGAAGAACTCCTGCCAAGAATGGTTCATGGTAATTGGAAGAAGGATGTACCACGAACCTCGAGGACTATCGCAAAGGTTACTACTATCCTAAAGGGACTAGCAAACACTATCAACATGAAGTAAGTAGAGTGAATCTCGGGTTCAAGAACCCAGGAATAGAATACCTATTACTAAGTAGCATCACGGGATGCTTTCGAGAATAAAAGCCAGAATCATCACACTGGGATCACAAAACATTGCTAGATTACTAGGTGACTCCCTAAACACCTAGGGCCATAACAGTAACTCCAACATAATGTCAAGGCAATAGAATACCTCAACTCAACAATTAGTGTGATTGAGCTGGCATAAAGGAGCATCGAAACCAGAGGAAAAGGATTTTGCAAATGCATCAGACTATTTAGAAACCTGGAATGACTCGGACAGCATAACGGCTGTAAATGCTCAGAAAGGATTTGAGACATTCACAAAAATGGTGGCATAACCACTCAGAAGCACAATATCAAGGTTTCGAGATCAACAATTAACATACAGAAGTAGTAGAAACTGAAACGAGGCTTAAGTCCAGCAATCTATAAGTCTACGGATTAGTAACACGTGATCCTGATAGAAAGAAAAGATAGCCTAGTTCTTAATCCCCGTAGAAGAGAAGATGATGACTCAGATCAGAAGGCCATGAGGTATAAGGAGTAAAAAGAGCCTTACGTTCCATCCCACAATCAATTCCCTTATATAACTAAAGAATTTCTAGACTCAACTTCGACCAGTTTGGCTTGGTAATCCTACAGGCAGTCAAGCTCTGATACCAACGCTGTCAGGACCCCGACTCAATGCCACATCGATCTAGCATGTAACACCTCATATCACTTTGCGGCCTCACGCACGGTATTCCCACGGGTGTCGCCTTACCTTTGCCCGGGACCGTTTGCGCCTTTTGGCACACGTATATGACAGTGTCGCTAGCATCCATATGATAAGGAGCCCGGGGCTGACATGACTAGTCGTAAACCCAAAGTGGCACAGACTTACAGGGACAGGCATCCATGACCCAGCATCGAACGTGTCGGTCATCAGCGAGTGAAACCAGGCTGTAGCACTGGGCTAGCAGGACTCCGGTGAACCGGGCTGTAGCGGGCTAACAGGACTCCGGTATTCATCGCGTGACATTTCCCCGAAGGGACAGACACAGGAACGAAGAAGGACACATGCCGGCCAGCCTAAGTGTTCCGGAGCAGTAGCAAGCTACCATGGCTCGGTGGAAACACTAGGAGACATTTCCCGGTAAGAGAGGCTACTAAAGATAAACAACTAGATAGTCAGATCCCACACATACCAAGCATTTCAATAACATACACACAATATGCTCGATATGTGCAATACAACATGGCATCACAAAATGACTCTACGACTCAGTAGTTTATTCATTAGGCTCCGAGGAGCGAGATATTACAAACATGGGTCTTATGACCCAACAATCAGAGCATACAAGTCAAAGCACATGCGGAAGCTTAACATGTCTGAGTACAGACATCTATAAATGAAAAAGGCTGAGAAGCCTAACTATCTACCAGATCCTGCCGAGGGCACAAGATCGTAGCTGAGGTAACAAGCTAAACGTCGAAGTCCACGTGGAACTACTAGTGAGACTGAAGTCTCTCTGCAAAAACATAAAATAGGCAAACGTGAGTACAAATGTACCCAGCAAGACTTACATCAGAACTAACTACATATGCATCATTTTCAACAAGGGGATGGTGGAGTTTAACTGCAGCAAGCCAGCTTTGACTCGGTGGCTATCCTGAACTACGACTTCAAGTAACTCTTTTGAGGTGGCGCACACGAGTCCACATATTCACCATATCAATACACCACTATGGATCCGCTCCCGTCTCCCTACGAGAACGCCATCCATAGTACTCACGCTTATCTTGCGTATTTTAGAGTATCCACTTTCACTTGTCTATGAACTGATATAGGCAACCCAGAAGTCCTTTTCCGTGGACACGGCTATTCGAATAGATGATGTTAACCCTGCAGGGGTGTACTTCTTCATACATGTTTCCACCACTTAGCGTCTGCACACGACATGTGCTCGGCAGACTTCAAGCGAAAGCCGACGTGGGTGTAGACCACGACCTACCTAAACACTCAAGTCTCTAGTCCAGGTTTATCGCCTATTCGGGTTCCATCCATGAGGAGATCCGGCCGGAGTTTCGCTCACAGCCCCAAACGATGTGAACAGGGTTCCGTGACACCAAATGGGCGCCCGGTATACCCGGCCACGTGCCTACCGCATCACAGCCCACCCCTACGGTCAGCGCTGTCCACGGCCTCCAGCATACTACAAACACCAGAAACTACTTGCAACTCCTGGACGGAGGACAAGGGTGAATAAGAAGTCGAGCGGGGTCATATTTCAGGGCCCCAATGTATGGTAGTAGCTGAATCATGGATCACAAACACAGAACTCAGTTCCTGAGGACGGCTGCAATGAGACAACCCACCATGTACTCCTACATGGCCTCTCACCGATACCTTTTACCAAATCGTGTTCACACACTTAGCTCACACATAGTAGGACATGTTCACACACCTCTGATTCATCCCCGATGAATCAGACCTGACTCAACTCTAAGCAGTAGCAGGCATGACAAACAAACATGAATGAGTAGGCACAACAGGGCTCAAACAACTCCTACTCATACTAGTGGGTTTCATCTAATTACTGTGGAATGACAGGTCATGCAGAGGATAAAGGGGTTCAGCTACCGCAGCAAGTAACAGATGAATCGATGTTGTCCTAATGCAGTAAAAGAGAGCAGGAGCGAGAGAGTGGGATTTTATCGGAATGAACAAGGGGGTTTTGCTTGCCTGGCACTTCTGAAGATAACATTGAGTCTTCATCAGTGTCAACGATCACATCATCGGTATCACGTCTATCGAGAGGGGACAAATACCGGCAACACAGAAGGGAACACAATCAATGCAATGCACAATATGATGCATGATCATGACATGGCAAAATGAATGTGTTTTGGGCTAATGCAACTAGCAACAGATTAAATGAAGTTGGTTTGAATACAAGATTCAAATTCAAACTCCATATGTGATTATTTAAATGCCCTTTATTTGTTTTGTCCAAAACAGAGGACAAATATTGTTCAAACATGCATGAAAATGGTACAGATGGATTCCTTGAATTTTTCTGATAATTTTTCATATATAATTTATTTAATTTGGAGTTACGGTTAATTTTCTATGAATTTTAGAAGTTTTAGGCATTTTCTGGAATTTCAGAATTAAATTAAATCCAGAAAACATTACTGCGTCAGCATGACGTTGGCATGACGTCAGCAAGTCAACAGGGGCCGGCTCGGGTCAAACTTGACGTGTGGGGTCCACACGTCAGTGACACAGGGGCTAATCCCGCGTTGACTCGGGCTTTGACCCGCTACGGGGCCCGCTGTCAGTGTCACAGGGTTAGTTAGCAGGGTCATTAGCCCCTAACGACGACGCCACGTCAGCACGCCGGAGACCAGCCGACGGCGACCATAGAACACGGCGGGGCACGCCGGACTTGCGCTAGAGGCGTCAGTTTGGCGCGCTGAGGGCACCAGGGGATGGCCCTTGCTCCCGCGCATTCAGAGGACCGAGTGGGAGGTCGTGGGGTCGCCGGAACTCATGCCGGCGACGAGCTTTGGCGGCGATGGTGTTCGGTGGTGCTCGGGCGCGTCGCTACCGTGCATCAGTGAGCAAATGGAGAGGCTGGGCAGCACCTGCTAGACATGGGGAGCACTAAGAGCAGCTCAGTGAGGCCAGGGGAGCACGGAGGCTATGCGTGCAGCAGCAATGGCGGACGGTGGCTTCGGTGCTCGTGGGGAACGGCGCTACGGCACGGAGGGGAGAATGCTGAGTTAGGGGAGAGGGTCAGTGACTCACGGCGATGACGAGGGGACGCTCGGCGAGGTCGGGGACGGTCCGGAGCCGGCGAATTTGACGAAGATGGCCGGCGGTCCCGAGGTTGAAGAAGGCATCGAGGGCGGTGTTGTGGCACGTCCGGGGCCTCGTGGCTCGTTGAGGAGGTAGAGGGAGGACCGGCGGAGCTTCCCGGGGCGAGGTGAGCCGTGGGGTGGCCGGTAGCCACGGTGGCTCTCGTAGGTGGCAGCGGCTCCGTTCGGTCGCGGGAGGGGAAACAGAGGAGCGAGGGGGAGGGAGGTCCAGAGAGCGAGGGAGAAGTGAGAGGGGTTCGGGGCTGCGTGGCGTCGCGGGAGGGACCAGGGAAGGAGGAGGCAGCCAGGCAGG